>NC_072010.1:106751881-107051881 GCF_027791375.1 Indicator indicator | reverse complement strand
GGACTGGAGCAGCTCAGATATGAGGAAGGATCCAGAGCAGGAACTGTTTTAGCCTAAAGAGAAAACTCTGTGGGAATATTAATATAATTTAAAGGTTTCCTGAAATATATTATGTTGAAAAATTTCACTGCTGCTGTTCTTTCCCCTACCTGTTGTACAGGGACACATTTAATAAACTGTAAATGGATGTTTTTCAGGCCAGGCTGGATGTAGCTGTGGGCAGCCTGATCTAGGGGAGGGTGTCCCTGCCCATGACATGGGTTTGGAACTAGATGATCCTGGGGGCCTTTTCCAACACTGATAATTTTGTGATTCTGTAAAGAAAACATAAAGTCTTATACTAAAACAGCACTAGGAATAAGAGCTAACAGAGGCATGCATCAAAAGAAATAGGGGTCTGATTTTTATTAAGAGCCTAAATTTGGAGATTTAAGGTAAAAATAGAAATTAAAATGAAAATATTTTAAATATGATTTTTTTTTTTACATTTTTCTTTCAATAGCACACCTGGAATCTCAGAATCACAGGCTGTTAGGGGTTGTAAGGGACCTCCAAAGATAGTCCAGTCCAGCTTCCCTGCCAAAGCAGAATCACCTAGAGGAGGCTGCAAAGGAACACATTCAGGTGGGTTCTGAAAGTCTCCAGAGAAGGAGACTCAACAACCTCTCTGTGAAGCCTGTTCCAGTGCTCCGTCACCTTCACAGTAAAGATGTGTCTCCACATGTGAAGGTGGAACCTCCTGTGTTCTAGCTTGTACCCACTGTTCCTTGTCCTATCACTGGGCACCACTGAAAAGAGACTGGCACCTTCATCTTGACATCCACCACTTAGATATTTATAGATGTTTATAAGATCCCCTCTCTGCCTTCTCAAGAATAAACCACCCCAGTTCTCTCAGTCTTTCTTCATATGAGAGATACTAAAGTCCCACAATTATCCTCATTGCACTGGACTCTCTCCAGCAGATCCCTGTCTTTCTTAAATTGGGGAGCCCAAAACTGGGTACTGTCATAATTGTTGAGCAATTAATTAAGAAATATTTATGCAAGACTTCTTCTTTTCTGTGGTCATAATGTGTATACAAAGTGATCATTAGATCAGATGAAATGGAGGATTTTTTTGGTTCATTGAGATTTTACCTAAAACCTTATTAATTTTACTGGGTTTCTGTCTTTTAATTTCCAAAGAGTTTCTGTTTAAACTTTGTTGTTATTCTTCTACAGATATGTTACTGGTTTTGTAAACTATTGCTCATAGTTATTGCTATAAACAGAATTTCCTGAGGAAATTATCTGAAAAGCTTGAGAACGATATGGAAAATAAGCTGGGAGCCCTTTAAGAAGTAGGTAGTGAATTAGAAATTACCAGGGAGTAAAAAGACTAATCAGAATATTTTCTTATCCTGTAAAATCCTGACCTTGTAAAATTTAATGACTTTTAAAATTTGTTTTAGGCATGATTGCACAAGTCACAGTAAATATAGCTGTAGAATATTTTATTTTCAATATCTATGTGGGATTCTCTGAGCTCTCTCCATACACTGTTTCTTTATGATTCCTTTTAACATGTTTTTTAAATCCCAGCCTGCAGCAGTGTCTCTAAATTTTAGGTATATGAAGTGTCTGAACAAGCAAAAATGTTTCAATAAAGAGGAATATTTATTTTTTTTTTCTGCTTAGACAAAGAATATATAAATGTCTCCTCTCTACAGTCTCCAACAATGTCTTAGCTTACATTGCCTTGTGTACCTCAGGAATTTCAGGTGTTCTTCATCAGCAAAAATGTAACAGGCAAGACGGCCATCTATTTGGTCAACTCTTTATATTCTTAAATAGAAGTTTATTTGTGAATTCAACCACATTACCAGTTTGAAAATTATGTTTCTACTTTATTTCTCCAATATTCCTAAAGGGTTAACTTTTGGATAGCAAAAGTGACCTTTAAAGAAGTCATTGATTTTCTTAACTGAACCAAAGTTATGCCACTACAGATGCAATGTATGTATGCACAAACTTTATGGTTTTAGGAATCTCTGTTGCTGATTGAGGTTTTCTTAGCTGACAAAGTTCTGGATTTAAACTTTTGCTGTTTTGTAATTCTAATAAATGCAGGAGATAAATAAAACTTGATTTACCAATACTGACTGAAAATCAGGCTCCAGTAGAAGGTTTCTGTTTCTGCCAAAAGCACATTTAAAAACATAGTCTGCATCAATAACAGTGTTTATCTAAAGAGATTTTTGAACATAAAGAGCAGTAAAACTTTTTTTTTTCTTTATAAATATTTTTACATTACGTTTCTACTTAGGACATTATGTTTGTTTTGAGATTTTTTGTTGGTTTTTTTCAGTCTAATATTAATTAACTTGGCTTACTACTTTTCATTTTTCTTAATTAACAATGCACATTTCAAGATCCTGATTGCTTGCTGAAATTACAATTCTAGAAAAACATCTTTCTTAAAAATAAAAATAAAATCTTTAGCATTCTTAGTGTCCCTTGAACTTTAGATGAACTTTTAAGGCAGCTATTATTCTTGTTATTCAATTGACAGTAAACTAAGATGTTTTGTGACTGAACAGAATCCATGAGGTGAATCAATGCCAGAGTTAGGAAAGTAGGACTGATGTAGTGAGTGAATCGAACTCGTAAAGCTTAGAATGTTGTAGGCTGTACTTTCCTCTTAATTACATCACATACTTTAATTGGCAGTTCTAATTAAGGCTGTTTTGTCTTTATTTACAACATAAAAATATCTTCATCTGGAATCTGGTTAAAGCCAAAAATACTAAATCATATAGCATTATAAATTAATAGTTTATGCTGTTTTTTATATATATAGTATGTAATGGGGAAAAAATATTTCTTAGTGATAATTAATAAACATTGTGTTGTAGACAAAAATGTCCTCCTAGTGGTAGTAGAACATTGGCAGAGCAAATCAAAGCAGTATCATAATTTCTCTAAAATCCTCAGAAGCCATTTGTGGATCTGCTGATACATAAACTGGGTTAAAGAAAATGTGCTGTATGTGTTGTTAGGCATATGCAGTGAAAAGAGATTGTTGATTATCTCTTTTAATAGGTTCCATGGATTTTTAATACAGTGAGGCATGTAAGAGTGATCATAAATCATTTAGCTAAAATTCTTGAACATATGCCTAATTTAAAACATATCTTTTGACACCTTGATGAATAGACATTTCTCCTGAATTAAATTCTATACAGTGAATATTTTTGTCATATGTGGTCATAGGTTATCTTAGTTCTCACCAAACTGAAAAAAAAATATTTTAGTTTAAGAAAAATTTAGAATATGATTTTTGTATACAGAACAGGGAATTTGCAACTTTTAGATTTTGAAATGGTAAATAAATTTACTCCAACTCTTGATAAACAGTGGAAAAATAATTGATTCAAAATCATATAGCAGTAGGAGATGTGTATATGCTCTGCTTCTGATGGTAATTTTATTAGCTTTGGTATTCCCAACTTTAATATATATTAATCAGCAAGTATTTCTTATGGAATTTACTTAAGTATTAGGCCACTGTCTCATAGTCATTACTTATCCTCAATTTTGAAACTAAGAAGCTGAGACAAAAGATCTAGGTACTCCTTCTGCCGACATACATAGAAGGAGCAAGAACTGAAAAAGTGTTGCAGGTTTCCTACCTGTGTTGTATGGTGTTGATAGGAAGAAAGTACTGCCCAAAAGAGCTCTGAGTTCCAGACATATTGGTCCTTTCCTTCCACCTTCATATATCCCATTCACAATTGGAACAAAAATTCTGATTATTCTATTGGGAGAGAGCTACTGAAGCTACTTTGTTGGACAAACTTGACCCTGCACATCACATTTTAGATGTTAGTGGGAAGAACTACATAACTTCGCTGGTCCTTTCCCCTCAAGAAGCTTCCGAATGCACCTTAAGGAACCTGGAATTTTTTGAAAAGTGATCACGAGGATGTATTAAAGTGCCAACACATTTTGGCATATTAGCTTAAAGACTGAATAAAAGACATGTAGTTGAAATTAAGCCATTTGTTAAACAATTTCCTACAATTTTATAAGTAAATTACTTAAAATATGCATTTTTCTGTTATCACTTTGTACTTTGCAGGTTTAGAGCATTCAAGATCATCCAGAATTATTTTATCCTGAACCTCCCTGTAGAAAAAGAAATAAAATGTCATGGTCTGCACCCTGCTATCCTCTTTCCTCATTCACTTGACAGAAAACGTGAATCTAAAGCTAATGTGATTGGACATTTATGGGTAACCACTATTAAAATCCTGTAAGTCTAATAGTTCTCTGCAGGTTTTGGGTAGTGTTTTCTGACGTCCTGACTTTGCATTCTCTTAGCTTTTTTTTTAAATTTTTTTTAATTCCCCTCTTGCAAGAACTGAATATCCATAAACTCCCAGTTAAAAAAAAAAAAAAAAAAAGAAAGAAAGAAAAATAAAAAAAGGAGAGTGTTAGGCATGCAATATACCTATTCAAAAGGATTTGAAATAATTTAAAGATTATATTTGAGCCATGGTATTCCAAATCTTCAAAACGAACAAAGAATAATCTGCTGTGAAGGATTTCACTGGAGATAATCTTTTAGTTCAGACAGTAAGATAGAGTAATAGGAAATTGATTACGAAATATTAGATGTTTTCATTTTTGAACAAGGTGTAAAAACACTGATACACGTCTTTCTCTTCTCATCCTTCTCTGACCTGTTATGTTTTGCTCTTTTAAAACTCTCTCTTTGGTATGTCTGGCTGATGGATTCTTATCCATCTACACCACTAATAAATTGCTAAATCCTGAAATAATAAAAAAATAAGATTGATGTTTCCATTTCTAAGTATGGTGTAATTTAGCCCAGGAAATCATAAATTTTATACATGCAAGCCATCACTTACGGCTTTCAAGTTGATTGTGTACCCGCCCCCTGGATTATTTTCAGACATTTCAGCATTTTTTTTTCCACCATTCTGCACCATCAGACTGTTTTGCACCAGCAATTGGGATTTCTTGGAGTGGCACCTATAACATTATGTCTAACAATTTGCTGATGAAATTAATACCATTGTGGTCCAACTTTTGTCACAGGTAACAGTGCAAAATTGCATTATTTAGGAAAATTCATTAAACTCAAATTATATTTATATTACTGTTTAATTATGTTTTGATGGTGAAAGTAGACAAATAGGGTTAACAAGCTTTGAGATGTCCTCCGGTCTATTTATATCATGAAAGCTTTTTCCTAAGGGAAGTATGTTAGAAAAAACAGGCATACTAGTTCTTACCATATAAAAGATGTATATGAATCTTATCCTTTTTGAAATGGTTGATAACAACGTTTACAAGCACAAATCCTAAATAATAAATATTCTACTGTTATAGATTATTGCTTTTTTAGCTTTACTATTTAGTGACTCAACTAGAAGGGACAAGGTGGGTGTACATTATCTAATATATATATATATATATACTTTATATATACTTATATAGTATATATATATAAAATATATTCTAGACATATTCCAGATATTCTCTAACTCTTTTTTTTTTTGCATATAAGCACTGAAAAAAGAAAACAAAACAGAAAATAACTGCTTGGTTATTTGTATGTGTTTTTAATAAAGGCTTCATGAAAGAAGTAATGCTAGCTTGCAAATAAAAATGTCACTTTTAAAATGGTGCACAACATAAAAGTATTTTCAATTTTGCAGCCATGGTCTTATGCAGTTTCTGGAGACCTCATCACAGGGTACATATGCATGACCCCCAAAAAATTGTTGTATTGTGCTTATACTGCAGCACAGTGTGTTCTTACTTGGAAGTATTTTTCATTTAAGGAAAAATGACTAGGGGCAGAGTAGAAATTAATTGGTCTTTCAGGTTTGTTTGTTGTCACTCCAGCAGCACAACAAAGTTGCAACGAGGGCTGTCTAGGAATAAGATAGAGAATTATAAGTTGGGAAAATGAAAACACCCTCCTCCTCCTCCTATCTGCAATCAGTTGAAGAATGTGGAGGGAGATCTGGCGCTTGCACAGGAATTGTGTGAGAGACTAATTCAGATATAATAACTCACACTGATTTGTATTGGAGTATTTGATGTGGGAATTTGAGGTTGTATTTGCAAACAACAGAGCAATGGAATTATTCCAATGGAGTGTGGGTTATCACCTCAGCTGTTGTCACGAAAGCACACTCTGATTATAGCACAGCAGTTTTGCTATGCTAGTCAGGAAGTAGTAGCTGTCAAAATTTGCAACATAAAATATTCGACCTCAGATAATTAACAGAGTTCTCTTAAATTATGCCATATTATGATTAAATGTTTTCCAAATTAGACAACCATGAAGAGTGATGAAAACATACACAACAGTATACAACAGATATATGTTTGGCTGCATATATATATATATACATATATGACTTCCTATATTGCCCTTTGTGCACTCAGCCCTAGTTACTCCATGCTCATCTCTGCTAGTTTGGGAATAAAGAACAATAACCTCATTGAAGGCTAGTGTGAAACAACTATGTACTTCTTGTGCACTACTGTGTTACTACTGTACCGTTGTGTACTATTTTCTCCCTTATGCTGAGATGATGAACTTGTGCACAGTAGAAGTTTAGTACGAGAAGAATATAACAGTCAGATAAACTTCATTGAGGAATATCAAATTCTGGATGAATCCCACTGGATCAGCATAAAAGCCACTGCTACTCCCTGATCAAGATAAACTCTACTGGATAAGTCACACATACATGCTAAGTATATAAGGAAAATCAAATTAACATTGTGGCCAGCAGATCAAGAGAGGTGGGCCACAATGAGAGGGGAGGACTGGTCTTCCAGTATCTGAATGGGCCTACAAGAAGGCTGGAGAGGGAAGACCTGTAGCAACAGGACAATGGACAATGGTTTTAAATTAGAGAAGAGCAGATTTGGATTGGATGTTAGGAACAAGTTCTCTACCATGAGGGTAGTAGAACACTGGAACAGGTTGCCCAGGGAGGTAGTTGAGGCCCCATCTCTTTGCAGATATTCAAGGCCAGGCTTGACAGGGCTCTGGGCAACCTGATCAAACAAAGGATGAACCTGCTTGCTGCAAAGGGGTTGGACTAGAAGACCTTTGAAGGTCTTTTTCAACCCAAACCATTCTCTGATTCTATGATTGTATGTTTCTGTACAAATACCATCAAATTATTTTCTTGTACTTTTTTTCACCCAGTGAGACTCTGTAGAAAGTGGCATTATAAACTGGAAGCTTTAAGGCTATGTCTTTAATTTTTTCTCACAGAGTTCGAGCAGAAAAGTGAAAGAATATAAATAAATCACAATTGGGTGTAAGAAAGCAAAATAATTATTCTAAACACTTTTGTTGGAGAGATAGAAATGTTTAACAGTCAGTACTCAAAACAAGGTACAGGCAGTCTCTCTCAGTCTGTCTGTTCTGTTTCTCTTCTGCAGATAACTTACTGGCATACTGACCTTGACAAGCTAAGTTTAACAAACCTCTCTGCTTCTTGTCTTTCTTCCTTCTGCCAGGCGGGTCTGGGGAATGTGGGGAGAAGAGAAGCAGGGCCCCTCCGGGGCCAGGGGGCTTTGTTGTGCTTTTCTGTTAACTGTACATATTTCTAAATGTTGTGAATAGTGTATATTTGTACATATTCCTTGCATTTCATCATAGATTGTAGTTTTGCCTGTAAGTACAGCTTCATTTGCTTCCAAACTGAGTTAGCCTGGTTATTGTTAATGTGGGAGGTGGGTTCCAGCTCCCCACACCACAACAATATAATATGTTATTATGAAGAGAAAGACCTTAATTTCACCAGAGAAGTCCTACTATTTCCCAAACTGTAGAAGTGATGATAACCAAAAATGGATTAAGACCTTTCTTGTTCACTAAATTTAAGATCCAAAGAATACCTTCATTTGGAATGTACTATTTCCAGTAATATGGGCAGATACACTGTGTCCAGAAACACAGTTAAGTATTCGGCTTTATCTTTTATGTTATTTCTATAACTGAATAAACCAGCATGATTTATCAGCCAAGTAGAGAGCATGGTTGAGCTCAGAAATTTGAGGTGTATTTTGCAGCATAGTAGTAAGCATAACTTGTTCTGTGGACTTATTCAGAATGTAACTGGAAGGAAAAATAAAGACGTACACAAATAGTATGTGCTACAGCTGCAGAAAAAAATGTAGTGAGCTGTTACAGTTTTGTGTAAGATAAAAATGTGTAGATAGATATTATCACTTGCCACTGAAGAATTATTTATGACAGAATGAATGCTGAAAAATCTTGCACTTTTTCTCCTGTGGTAACAATGATGCTCCTGCAGTGAGGTCCTAGTGATAGTATCTTTGGGGTTTTTTGTTCTTTTTTGGGGTGGAGGGGTTGGGTTTGGTTCTTGTTTTAATTATTTCATCTGGGTAAGACAGTAAATATTTGAAAATAAATGTTATATCTAAATGACATATCATGTAGTGAAAGTTAATGGTGGTTGGAGAGTTTAAGAGGGTTTTTTGATGTAAAGAAGAATTTAAATCTTGCTGAAAATTGCACTCAGGCATGAGTCTTGAATAGAGGCATAAACAAATTTGCAGAATCTGGACACCTGGGCAGTTGCAGGTGCTCAGCATTTAGCAGGAATGAGCCTTAAGTTGGCTTGGGTTTTCTGTTGCTTTGAACCTTCATTCTGATACTTTGGTCTTTCATGTTTTCCCTTTGATTTGGATACTTGTTTTCTGTTTTAAAACACTCCTACTGATCTTTCTTCAATTTTATTTGAAAGCTCAGTAAGCCTAGGAGTTGTTTCTTCCTCTCTTTTGACCCACTAAATTGAATTTTCACCCTCACTTATCTCCAGTAAGGTATTCTCTGATATGGTTTCACTCTTTCATCTTTTCCTTTTTTTTTCTCTTTAGATTTTTCCTTCCCAAGCAGACAAAAGGTATATTTTTCCAAGGAGGAGGAGATGAAAGACACTTGACTTTTCCTAGAATCTATTTTTGATATCTAATAAAAGCCCCAGTAGCATGCCTTCTGCTGTCATTGATGTTGTCGGTTTTAAATATAAAATCAGACTTTAATGCTACTGTGTGTGTACCCTAGCTTCCCTTTAAGATCAATAGCTGAATACACCAGTCTAACTTTTAGAAAATAAATTTAAAATGTTATCACTCATTTAAAAGACTTAATTTTTCTTCAGACCTTGAAGATACAAAAGCAAAAATATGCTTAATAAAAAAAATTATTGAATGATATAGGAAAATATTTATAGACTTTAACATCAGTAGAATGTCACTGCTGTGCAAATAAATAACAGTTGTGACTAGATATAATGAAATTAATTAAGTAATATATTTTGTTTATTTTAAGCTCTTTCAGCAGTGTAAACCAACATAGACTATGGCAGCTGTGAATTGCCAAACTGGCATAAAAATCACAGCATAATTCTGACTTTGAATTAATCATTTCAGAGACATTTTATTATTTGCTGCTTAGTGGCTAATAACTGATTAAAAAATGTTTTAAATAATAAGTCAATTTCTATTCACACATCTATTCTACCATACTTGTTCTATTGAATAAATAGCATTAATGCTGATCTACATGCACAGATATAGGCTCAATGGTTTCCTGTAAATCTGTTTATCCACTTGCAGCATATGTAGCTTTAATGCCTTTCATGCTAAAGTTTGTCTCTCATATGCAGAGGACACTGTGAATTAAAATCTCACTATCATTATGTACTAAGTCGTCTGTGTTTAATAAAGCAAATGGTTAAAGAGTAAAATAGTAATAATATAGTAAAATAGTAAAATCTTTTTAACATATTCCTGGCCTTAAATTACTTTTTAACATATTCCTGGCCTCTTACTACTCAACAGGAAGCAATGACACTATTCCATTGCTGTATGTGAGAAAATCATTATTGATTATTTTTTTTAATTGTGGCCAATATCTTGTGATTAAATAGGGAGCCATCTTTCAAAAAGAGGATAGCTCTTGATTAGAAAGTCTTTGCTACTGCCCCGATGATATAGTGTTATTTTCTCTCCTTGATTACCCCAAATGCACTTTTTGTAGCAAAACTCATTTTTATACATGTATGTAGTTAGGAAAAGAAAACTAGAACCAAATAGGTAATGTGAAATTCTATGACAATATCACTATTAATTATTTTTTTTTCCAGTCTTTAGTCATTTTTAACAAGTAATCTTAGCTAAAGTCCTCATCTTTGCCTCTTGGTTCTCACAGGGTAAAAGAAGTAAAGATAAGAGTTCACTTCAGGAAAAAGCTCACTTTTCTATACCTCTGTCTGCCTTTTCAGATCATCAGCTTTGCACTTCACAAGAACAGGACAGACTCAGATCCTGAAGTTTTCTCGCTGCCCTCACCTCAAGACTACTTACTATTCTGAGGTAAGCTCTCTCCTCTCCTGATCAAGCTGTATTGACTTTGAAATTTGTTTTCCAGCTGAACCAGCATATTTTCAAGAAAACCTGAATCTTTCTTGTAAATCAATTCTTAATTTAAAAAAAAATCAAAAATAATCCACCAAATAAACAAAAAAATTGTGGGTTTGTTTGCTTTTCTGCCCTACTCTTCTGCACAGCCAGTAGCTGCAGCATCAATGTATCTATCCTACAGTTTTGTTCCTACTCAGCAGTCAGTTCTCTGTTTTGTACACTTTCTTGGCTCATTCTCTCACTATTTTAGACAACACTGAAGTTGCTATTTAACTCACGTGTCTCATTTCGATTAATTTCTTTGTCAACTCTGTGCAGCTGGCATTAGTTCTCATGTTCTCTTTTCATTCAGACCTATACCCTCTTCTGGACACTTAGTCCGTTCCTTCACTAATTACTTTCTGTGTCCTCTATTCTCCGTACTTCTTGTGTGCTAAGCAGGATAGGATTTCTACCATTTTGCTTACACTCATGTTTCCCACAATGTCAAACTATCTTACATCCACAGACTCTTCTTCACCTGCTGCTTTCACAACCAACTCATTTATACCTCATGCTAACTTTGGATTTGCCTCTGAGGCTCTGTGTTAAGAATTCCAGGTATATGGAATACTTTGCATTATCATTTCAAGCTCCATGCCAGTTATTTCTGCAAAATGTATATCTTTTAGCATTTCAGTTATAAATGCTCCTTTCTCTAGCAGCCACTTCTTGTCTGCTGTTAAATCTCTTCTCCATTGTTTATGGTACTATTGTGCTTCTTTAATATTCTAGCTCTATAGGAAACCTTCTTTTCTCATTCTGTATAAACATTCATTCACAATAGCATCTTTTAAGATACTTTTAACCTCTGTGATAAATATAAAAGTGTAGATGTGTATGTTAATTGGTTTTGATTAGTAAGTCTACAGAAGGTAAAAATTCTACAGATAGCATATCAACTGTATATATCCAGGGTTTAATCAACTAATTTTTACATTCCATGTAACAAGACATTTGCCCTGTATGGAATTACAGAATCACAGAATCAATAAGGTTGGAAAAGACTTTAAGGATCATCAAAGTCCAACCTGTCACCCAAGACCTCATGACTACTAAATCATGGCACCAAGTGCCACGTCCAATCCCCTCTTGAACACCTCCAGGGATGGTGACTCCACCACCTCCCTGGGCAACACATTCCAATGTCTAACAACTCTCTCCGTGAAGAACTTTCTCCTCACCTCGAGCCTAAACTTTCCCTGGAAGTACATAGAAATGATGTTAATTAGTACAAAACTATTTTTTTACTCTCTTTTTAACTAACCTTTCTCGTTTTTGTAAAAAACCAAACTTTCTGGTGCTGATTAGAATGACCATTAGTATATTGTGTTCCATTAAGTTAAAAATCCATTTTGTTTAATCTCATTTTAGTTGAAATCTCTTCAAAGTGAAGATTTAAAGTGGTTTTCAGATTGTTGTTTTCTTTTGCATTGATCAAGTACAACATTACCTATGTAAATATATTTTTAAAATATTTAAATATAATTGGAAGCTACATTAAAATAGAATCACAGTTCATGGACTAAGCAATTAATTGTCCATTTTCAAATCAAACTTTTGGGAAGCTAATTGGATTTTTTTTTCCCTTCTAAATTTACTTTGCTTCTGTTCTTGTGCTACAGATAGATTCCACTTCACCATGTTTCCAACTGCTGCAAAAGTAAAGCCTAAGCTTTTACCACTTATTTTCTTGACTCCCAATTACACAAAGCCATTGAGTTTCTTTTCAGAGCCATATTATTCTGATGGCAATGATTTCAAAGCAAATGCTTAAAATAAAGGATACACTTAGGCCACGTTCTCTTTAGGAATGGTTCATAAATTAATCACTGTAGTAGTTCTCCTCTGCCAGATTGTAATACAATGTAAATTTTTATATATTTTATAATGCAATATCTTGGGTTGTGGTGTCTTCAAACACCGCTGTAACTTATTTACAAAGTATATTTACAGGTTCGATTATTTGGTCGTGGGTATTACATTCCACATATAAAGACAGCTGAATGATTCAAGCACAGATCTAAGAATTTCCAATACATTGATTCAAATTGGAAATAAAGGTTCTGTGATCTGCGGTTTCCCACAAATAGGATTCTGTGGCAGATTATCTGGGTGCTCACGAGTTCCTCCTCTGTCCAGTATCTTCTCAGATGCTGTGACTATAATTCGAGTTGCTCTTGGCTTGGAGAGGGTTAGAGAGCCTCTCTCCTCTCATTCTCAGTTCACAGTCCGGAGCTTGCCCTTGGCTTGGAGAGGGCTAGGGGACCTCTCTCTCTTGTGTGCTCTGTCACTGGGCTGTAGTCTTTCCGTGGCTCTTCTGGGATTCAGTTCTCTTGGAGCTTTCACCTTTCTGCCTCAGTCCAGGTTCAAGGCCTGGGTGTAGTCATTACCTTTTAGTGCAAGCTCTTCAGCTGCTACTCCAGCAGCATTTGGCTCTTGTTGCTGTCTGGGTGAGAACAAGGAAAGTTGCCTGATTTCTTGGCTGGTTTACATACTGTTTCTGTGTGCCCTTTGGTAACACAGAACCCTGATAACTGGACCTATAGGATGGGGCATATCCAAACATGGCCAGGGGCACACACAGTTCACGGCTGTGTTACAAAGTTAATTGCACAGTGTACATGTTTATCCGCACCCCAGGAAGTGTCCAGGTTTGCACATTCACAGGTGCTTACAAGGTGCTATACATTTGCCTTGACCATCTGGACCCCAGGAAATGTCTGAGTTAGCACATTCGCAGGTGCTTAGCCTATTGTCTGGGCTAGGGCATGTTTTGGGGTTTGACCCTTCAGGACACATATATGTGCCCCTGTCATTCTCTTTAACTTAGTTTTCACTTTCTTTTTATTTTAATTTGTATCTTTCTCAGCTATGCCTTGTGACAGAGAAACTGAAAGTGGAACATGCAGAAGATCCATTTTTATTTAGGCATGGTAACATTCAGAGTCTATAAACAAGCACGAAGTAGTAGAAGGTATATTAAGTAAAATGCAGTATTATTTCCATTTTAAAGTTTAGTGCATTTCGTTTTAAAGACCACCTAGATGGAAGCAGGCATTGAAATAATATACTGAAGAAAATGATGTTGCCTGCTCTGAAGCAAATACAAACAAACTTTAGAGGTAATTCTTTGTTAGTCTTTATTTTCATATATAAGTATGTGTCTTTCATATTTTATGACTGCTGCACATCTCATAAATTTTACAGTGTGAGCAATACTAAGAACATGCACAAAATCTTGCATAAAGGTGAATAATTTATACCTATTTATGAAATTATCTGAGTATTCATGTACTGGCCTGGAAGATTTAAACGGATCATTTCTTTGGACACTCTCAAGTGAATACATACTGTTCGTCAAAAATCTGAAGCAGGCAATTTTGACTTATTCAGATTTTGCTATAACTTCAATGTCACTGCAATCATGATGCTGTCTCACCTGCTTCTGGCTGTAAAATTAGTTTTTAAGTACTGCTGAAAAAAAACCCAAAAAATAAAGAGAAATTAATAGCTTTGAAAGTTTTGATTGAACACAAATCAATGGTGTAAGAAGAGGTCATTCAGGCATAGTATTGCCATTGAACCCAAAATCAATCAGCTCAATGTTTGTCAGGTGTTTTGGATGAATATACCAACATTCATCCTGAGGAAGGAGATACCAGATGTATGTAAAACAAATGATTCTTATATTTCCACTATGGTCTAAATCATAGGGTCTTGAAAGTTAAATCATAGAATCATAGAATTGTCAGGGTTGGATGGGACCTCAAGGATCATCTAGTTCCAACCCCTCTGCCATGGGCAGGGACACCTCATAGTAGATCAGGTTGCTCAGAGAACCATCCAGCCTGGCTTTAAAAACCTCTAGGGATGGGGCTTCTACCACCTCCCTGGGCAACCTGTTCCATGCTCATGGTGAAGAACTTCTTCTTAACATCCAATCTGAATCTCCCCATTTCTATTTTTTTTCCATTCCCCCTAGTCCTATCACTACCTGACACCCTGAAAGCTTTCTTGTAGGCCTCCTTCAGACACTGGAGAGCCACAATAAGGTCTCCTTGGAGCCTTCTCTTCTCCATAACTGAACAGCCCAAACTCTCTCAGTCTGTCTCCATAGGAGAGGTGCTCCAGCCCTCTGATCATCCTCATAGCCCTTCTCTGGACACATTCCAGAGAATCATAGTTAAATAGGCACACATACACGTGAATCAATCCATTACGATTCATTGAATCATATTATGATTCAATGACTAATTCGATACCAATGGCCAGCAGGTTAAGAGGTGATTCTGCCATTCTGCTCTGTTCTGGTGAGACATCACCTGATGTACTGTCCAGCTCTGGGGCCCCCAACACAAGAGAGATGTGGGCCTGTTGGAGTGAGTACAGAGCAGGGACGCAAAGATGACCAGAAGGCTGAAGCACCTCTCCTATAAAGGCAGGCTGAAAGAATTGGGGCTGTTCACCCTAGAGAGTAGAAGGGTCCATAAAAACTTTAAAACTACACTTCAGTACCTGAAGGGGACCTCCAGGAAGCTGGGGAAGGACTGTTTAGAAGGACTTGTACAATAGGACAAGGGACAATGGTTTTAAATTGGAGCAGGGTAGATTTAGGTTAGTTATAAGGAGAAATTTCTTTACAATGAGAATGGTAAAATACTGGAACAGGCTACCCAGGGATATGGTTGAGGCCCTATCCCTAGAGACATTCAGTATCAGACTAGATGTGGCTCTGGGCAGCCTGATCTATTTGGAAGTGTCCCTGCTGACTGCAGGGGCGTTGGACAAGAAGACCTCTGAGGGTATCTTCCAACCCAATGCAATCTGTGAAGGGTTTGCAGAGTCAATAAATAATTTAATAAAAAGTAGTTGCTTAATAAGTCAGACATGAAACTGGTAGAAAATATAACTGTAAGTCCTCAAACTAACTGTTACCTGTTCGGAAAAAAAAAAAAAAAAAAGTTATTCACAAAATTTTCAGAGAGATAACTGAAAAACCTGAATCAACACAGGATTTATATGCCAAATTAGATAAAGAAAGTTATTGAAATCCTTTGTCATTAAAGCTTTTAATTTACACTTGACACCATTTCAAGTTCCTTTTTTTTTTTTTTTTTTTGTTTAAACTATGACTGTTTTACTACTGAACGTCATTGTAGTATGTTTTCCTGTGGTATTTCTATAGATACTTCCTATAGAGTTCATTTAAATAATGTGCAGGTGCATTACTTTGTAATGCCCTGCAACTCACTACATCGATTATTGTCATGCAGCTTTCAACCAGGTATTTTATAGATTTGTGTAGAGAAAGAATTGTTCCTTATGACATCCAAACAAATTAGTTAATTTATCCATGATCTTAAAAATACGTTGTGGATATCTGCGGATGAGAGATGTTAGAAGGTCAGTATGGTATTCTTCAGCTAGTGCTTAACCATAAAGCTTCAGTACTCTGGTTCCGTATGTTAGGAATCAAGAGAACTTATTCTAAATAAATAGGTGCAATAAGTGTGTTAAATAATTTGACAGAGGATTCTGTGATTTATAATCTTATTTTGATAAGAGTGATGAGCCAATTTTCAGATTAATTTTTCTCGGGTTATTTCAAAGCCCTGTAGCAAAGCAAATCTGTTCAATGCTTCATAACATATTAAGAATATGACAGTTTTAATCTTTGCTTTAGGGAATCATCAAAATCTAGGACTTAGTTAATCTGACAGGATTTGTATTGCCATTATGAATGCATTCAAGACCAAATGTAATTATGCTGCTTCATGATATTTACCAAAGTACATACATACACACAAATTAGTCTCAGTTCCTCTAGCAAAACAAATTGTGTTTTTCTACCAGTTGGTACTGTTTTCTACCAGAAGCTCTTGTTCATGTGAGAAAGTATAATTATAAACATGTTAAATTGTTAGTTTTGCTTTGCAAAATTTACCATTGAGAGGATCATAGTAATAAAAGAAGAAATTTATAATAGCATACTAGATATGGTTTCAAAGTAAACTGAAGTTCAATTAGTATAGGAAATTATTGGTTTACCACTCTTTAAAATGGAGTTAACCAATTAATCAACATAACAATAATCATAGAATGCCAGGTTAGAAGGAACCTCAGGGATTGTAGTGATTTGTCCCTGGCTCGGGGGGCAAATGCCCACCAAAGATGTTCTATCAATCTCCTTCTTAGATGGACACAGGAGAGGGGAAAATATGACAAAATGCCAGTAATAAGATAGGAGCTATTTAATAATGCGTAGCACAAGCAAAGACTGCGCAGAAGCAGATGTAGAGATATTATTCTCTACTTCCCATCAGCACATGGTGATAGGACATTGCTTGGAAGCAGGGTTCTATGCTTAGTGTTTGCTCTGGAGGACAGACACCATGGACGAATATCCTCACACTTCCTTTTTTCACTTGGTATATGTATCTGAGCTGATGTCACATGGCATGGAATACCCCTTTGGACCATTTGGGTCAGCTGGCCTGGCTGTGTCCCCTCCTAAGTTCTTGCCCACCCCTCAGCATATCTTGGGGCAGGAAAACATTGGAAAAGCAAAGCCTGAGTGCTCGCTCAGCAGTAGCCAAAACACTGGTATGTTAACACCCAGCTACAGCACTGCAAAACACAGCACTAGGAAGATGCTCTGAGGAGCATTAACTCCAGGTCAGCCAAACCAAATACAAGGATTGACTTCTATGAACACAGTATACAGGCAGGGTTTGAGAGGATACAGAGAGAGGATGCCACAATTTGTGCAGCAGTAAGTGCTGAAAGGAACATGAGAATGGTCCTGTGCACTTCTTGTAGAGTCACAGCCTAGAGAAGTGCTCTAGGTATTTGCCAAGATGGTGGGCTCTTGCCTCAGAGATAGAAACAGTGTTTTTACAGAGGAAGACCCTGAGATATCTGCTACTTCCATCCAGAGAGAACTGGTGAGGAAGGAGACTTCAGTGTAGACAGTAGGTTGCAACAAGTGTTGAGACCCTTCTCCTGGAGAAAGGCAAATATTTGTAAAAGACAATCTGTTGTATTAGGCAGTTGAGTTGCAGAAAAGGCTGACAGTATTGTAGGGACTAAGACAAATAAGGGGTATCAGAATCTTGCTTCTGTGGTGGACACTGCAGAAAATGAGACACCACGTCCTGCAGGAGGAAAGTCTGGATTTCATATACAACCATCTTTAGTTTGTGCACCCAGAGGCTTTCCGCACAGCCTACTCTGAAGAATCAGAGTTCTCACCAAAGTATACCAAAGCTTTACAACTTACAGGGCCCCCCTGGGTGCCTTTCATGCAAGTTTTGGCAATGCAGTTTGAGACTCTGATGACAGAAGATGAGCAGTAGAATAGAACTGGATCAAAATCATTAACATTTCATGCTAAACCAATATGAAATACAGTGTCCAAATTCTTCATAGCTCCAGGAGGAAATAATACATAAGGGTGCTTAATCAATTTCAACTAGTCTGTCTAGGAAACATTATTAACTAATAGCTATAGCAGTGGCAGCCTCTTGGTTGTGAGAAGGAATTTAAATCCTTCTAACTTATAGCAAAAACAGTGAAATGGAAGAGGGTTTTGGAATTTTCTTCTTGAGTTTTGTACTCAGGAACACGTATTATAATACTGTCATGAGTTTCCAAAATCTAATTAAAAAGCTCAAATGGAATTCCTCAAAGCCTCCTTTAGTCAAAATCACGGAAACTAAAGAAGATTAAATGCATTAAGAGCGTGTTGGCACTGGAATAGTTTACATTTTAACAGCAAATTATAATCTGCTTTCCTGTGGTTAAATGGTGATGGAAATATTCAGGTCATATAAAATAAGAGCCAATAAATTGGCTACCTCATATTTTTACAACCGAACTTCATTGCATGTCACGTAGAAAATTTTAAACTATTTTACTGTGACTCTGAAGTGTATTTGTTGTTGCAACATGCTTGCTTACTAAAGGTACTCAGTCACTGAAGACAAAGAATAATAATGACCAAAAAATTCCAGAAACCTCAGAAACATCAGTATCTCAAATTGATGTAATACATTATTCTGCTATCTCAAATTGATATAGTACAATATTCTGGAGCTAAAATCAAAACAGTTTCGGCTGACCTTCTAAGAACGCAGTGTTAATCTGCCATCCTAAGAAAATCTGAAGAGCAGATTGTTAAGAATGTATAAAGCATTTGTTAAGAATGTATAAAGCATTTGGAGGCCTCTACCTTTAAGCCAAATAAAAGCAAGTTTTTTTCCAATAAATATTCTCTAGTTAGGAGCCTAGAAAATGTGAATATCTGGCCTAGCTCAAATTATGCTTTCTAGGTTTTGTTTTTTTTTTTTGCATTTCCATCACAATGGTAAACTTAATAAATCACTTCATCTTCCAAGAGTATTAAATTTATTGTTTCCTCCTAATGGAGTTATATTTAATTTTATAATGGTCTATTCTCTCTCTTTAGGAAAGAGGCTATCAAAGTATTGTCATCGAAAATGCTCTACTTTCCCTCTAAAGCTTCTTTATATCTCCTCCTTTGTACCTAGAAGTAGACTCCTGTAATCTTGGTTGCTCTGTAATCTGAGTTCTTATTGTACTTCTGACTATTATGGAAAAGTTAATTTGCATCAAAAAGTAGTTTAATCACTTAATGTGTCAATCATTACTATTCACATGTCTACAATGCTTTGTCCTTATCATTTGTATTTGCATATTTTTATTTACATGACAGTTTTAATTTATTTGTTGTAGAATGTTTCTCCTTGTGAAAAATATTTTGCAATTATTTCCCAATGTGTATTAATGATGGCTCAATGCAACGTACTTTGAGATAATAAAATATTTATTTGGTATCAGATTGAAGTAACATATTTGGAGATGAAAGGCTAATTTGGTTATTTTAATGAGATCAAAAACTGAACTCAAAATGTTTCCTGTAACTGTAAATCTTGAGGAATACTTTTATTTATCTACTATGATAACAGGAAACTATAAATTTCTGTAGTTTAATATCTAATATTCTATGCACAAGACATGTTTGTTTATAAAAGGAAGCTTTCACAGGTGTGTTATATTAAAGCAATGAGATGACTAAAAATAATTTTTACACTAGCAAGAGGCAAGGAAGAAATACTGAATTTTGATGTTGATGACTGATGAATAAGTGACAACTAATGTTTCATTCAGTGGACTGAACTGCCATTGTAAACATATTTATCTTTGAAATATTTATTTATTCATGGAAGATCCATTATTAAAAGGATAACTATTTATGAGTTTGGATTGATTTTAGAAAGCAATTTCAAACGAAATAAAATGAAAAAAAGGAAATGGGATTTTTGTTTTTGTATGGACCAGTAAATATCTAGTCAAATGGTTAGCAGTGAGGTTTTGGAGTGTAGCTTGTTCTCCATTTTTTGCAGTGAAAACGGAAGAACTATCATGTCATTTTTTGCTGTGTTCTAGCCTGCCTATGGTTACAATTTAATATCTCCATTTTTAACGTGAATATTTCTATTTTCAAACAATGGCAAGACAGGATAAGATGGAAAACCATCACAGGACAGAATTAAAAATGAAAATTATCCAGGGAAATGGAAATTTGTTCTGCGGAAAAATGAACTATAAAGCGTATTTATATTTCCTCATTTCAATATAAATAATAAATCCCAGGAATGAGAGACTAATAGCTAATAAAATTAAGGGATTTAGAGTGGATACACATCTGCTATTCCATGCTTTCTCTAAATAGACCAAATGCCTTCTAGGTCATATAAATAAATTAGTCATACAGAAAAAATAAAACAAAAACCCAGAAAATTTCCAAGTTAAAAAATGCCCTCTATTAGTAGTTTTACCATAGAATAAAGTTTCTGGAAAATGGTGTAATTCATATAAATATGAGAAGACTCAGGGATCATTAATAAAAGTATGCAAGAATCTTTAGTATGTAAGTATAGAATAAAAATAATTTTGACCTAAATGAAACAACCTTTTTACGATGAAAAAGAGCAGCATTTTCTTTATTAAACCAGAAGTATTTTATACAAAGAAATAGTTAAAATATATGTTCTCACACCACATAAGGTTAGCTCTGAAGCTGTTAAATTAACTACTGGAACTACTGCTGATATCTGAGCAACCGTTATGACTCTATAGGAATTTTTGGACTTGAAATTAAGCAAAATGAATGTTTGCATATTTCTACATGTCTTTTATTTGAATACTAGTCTCTAGAAGGAGGAAATTTTATGTCTTCCTATTATTCTTATAAGATTTCATATTAGTAATGAATGGCTCGCATGAATTTCCCACTTCATGATTTAATGCATTTCTTCTGTTATGCATACCTCTCAGCCGCTCTTCCTGAAGACTTACTAATTTATCGATTTATACTTTGATGATAATAGTGTTTTGATGCTCTAATCATTAACTGTTGGGTTTAGTCTAATATAAACCCAATAATATAAATCTGTTCCAAATACTTACATTACAATGTAAGTATTTCAGAATTCACAGATTTTCCAATCCTCTTTTTTTTTGTTATTATACTAAATGTATCTTTGGGGTTTGGAGTGGAAAAAGATGATTATTACTATGGGGGGTGGGTTTTATTCAGTTTACATTAAAAGTTTTTCTTTTATTTGTTTTATAGACAAGGAATAAAGCAGTCATGAATACTACGACAACAGACCTTGACAGTGTTTAAACACTTTCAGTAAGAGCCAAATAGAAGAGTTTTATTATTTCAGAAACCTAAGTCATAGGAACTAGCTGAGCAGTTTTGACTTCTGGTGATTTTCAAACCTGTCTTCTAGTGCAGTAAAGGTCTGGATTTTCAAACCTGATTTATGCAAGATGTGGGGTTTATAAACTAATGGCTCTGTTACCATCCATTGGGACTGCTGTAATAAGGTCACATGCAATGTGGTACACTTGAATATCAGGGAACTCATTACATCTTGACAACACCCAATTTCTTGTGAACTATTGCTATTCAGTAGATTTTTCTTTGGAAAAACAGAAGCTGCTCACCATCAAACATCTAATTGTTCTTAGTGTCTGCATAAGCTTCTTCATCCAATCTACTTAGATTTCCTAAATTTATTATGGCAAGTTAAGAGAAGATTAATCTAGTCTGTTTTGGTAAAGTGTAACATTTAAAGTCGTGAGACAGGATTTACTATCACCATCTATTTAAGCGGCGACTGTATAGATAAACAAACTGTTTATCACGATAAAAGGGTTTCCAACACAAAATCTGCAGTAGTCTCAAGAAATATAGCTGAGATGTTCCAGCTGATTTGAAAAAAAAAACAAACACATTCTTCAAAAATTTAGCATAAATAAATAAAACACTCTCCTAAATTAACTACTTTTTTCTCTCATTGCAATGATTTATTTATATTTCTTCAGGTATAGGAATTAACCAAAGTTTTAAAAAATTTACTGAAGAATATTCAACGTTTAAAATTAATTCCAATAAACTACTGGTATTTTGAGCTTTTCCTATAATGATCTTAAAAGTACTGTTGTGGTCATCATTTCTAAGTACACAAAAGGACACAAAAATTGTTTCATCTTTTTTTTTTTCTTTGAAGTATCCACTTCATATTTCCTGTACCAAAGTGAGACCAAAACTAAAAAATAACATACAAGATAGAAAACAATGACACATGAGGGAATGTTCATTTGTCCTAGACTTCAGGAACATCTTTAGAATCTGGTAGCTATGAAAAGACTTTTGGAGGTCTGTAGATGATATGCCATTATCAACAGGAAATGTTTTATCATCCCCTAGCTGCTAAATAAATAAAAATAAAAAATAGTGTCTATTTCTATAAAATAGAAATATTATTTCTATGAAATAGGAAAACCAGTGGATTATCTGAATTCATTTTGTATAAGAGGTTAACAGAAGAGCATAGGAAGTTTTAAAATTTAAATGCAATGAAAGCAAAATGAGAAGATGAAATTCCCCATGGTCCTCTCTTTTTAAAGTCCAGAGCAGAGCAGAGCAAAGAGTAATAAAAACCTGAAAATATTTGAACATAAGCTCACCTTGGAAATACCAATATAGTAAAATAGGGTAATAGTTTTTTTCAGAAATCAAATTCTTAGAGACCACAGTTCTCAGCTATGCAGTCTGTGTCAATCTCATTATTCAACTTTAAAATATTTTTTTTAAACATCTTCCTGCAAAATAGAAATTATCACTCTCTGGTTGAATCTCAATCATTACCATTACTATATTAATTTGATTCCAACTCTTTGAAACAAACTCTTTCACGTATTTCAAGGTAGTCTTCTGATGAAAAGTTTCAGTAAAATTAAGATCTTTCCAGATGATATCATGACATACATCACAAAATCCTCCCCAGACATGCCAATTGATGGGCTTTTAATAATTCTTAACAAGAATGAGAGCCTTTTTGAAAATACTGGTGACTGCAAAAAACGTAGGATCCATTCTGGTTGTAAAGATTTTGCTAAGGGGAGCTTTAAAAGGATGAAATGAGCCTTTGAAAACTGACTAAATGGCTGAATGTTTGATTCTTGGCTACGGGGCTCTTGCTAATTTCTGAGACAAATGAGCACTCATTTCTAAAATCAGCCCTGGACTGAATAGATCTTAGAAAAAGTTCAGGACTATTGTGGGGTGTTTGACGAGGCTGAGTGAAGAGGAAGAATACCTGGGATGATTATCAGAAAGATATGATATAGATACTAGCTGAATTGCCAGTTCTGTGGCAAATTATTTCAATATTTGATAAAACCATCTTCCTAGGCTCACCATTCCATTTCTCCATTTCAGAACAGGGTCAGTGAAGACTTTGCTTCTTTCTCAGTGCCCTCATCTTCTGACCTTTTGGCATAATCAAATATGTGGAGAAGATGTGCTGGAAAGAAACCATCAGAGTTTTTAGTTTCTCTTTCTTCTGCTGTTAGCTTTACAAGTCCACTTTAATTCAATCTCTAAGATCACCTTCTCACCACTTCTTTTTACTTTACACACATGCTTGTCTTCACTACGAAAGCTGAAGGGAATGAGAATTATCAAATGAGAATTAAAATGATAATTTAATGAGGAAAATTAAATATTTGTAATAATGTTTATCTGATCTTGAATATTCTCTGTATTCTATCTACGATTTTTTCCCTTTTTTCCTTATAAAATATGTGTCTTACTTCTATTCTCCTTACATTAGCTATTAATGAAGACAGAAATCCTTTTCCTCTGCCTCTTCAGGAGTTTTATCCTATTCTAAACACCTCAACAATAACATGCTGTTGTATTAATATATATATAATTTATAATCCTCAACATCTTTCTTGAACTGAGGGGCCTACAACTGGACACAATACTCAAGGTATGGCCTGACCAGTGCTGAGTACTTCTGCTAGCAATGAAAATAGTTATATCAATATTATTTTAAAATACGCTAAATCCTATCAAAGGGATGCTATAGGTTCAGATTTTTTCATGGTAAGGCCCCAGAGAACAAGTTCTGGGGAAAAAATGGTCCAGAAGGGGCTTTTGTAAGTTCCTCCCTAACCTCCTGGTAGAAGTAATATGTGGTCAAACAGAAGGCTAAAACTGTAATAAGATGGTGTCCTTTCCAATTCAAGCAAGTAGATGAGGAGGAGAACCTCCCTCAATCTGCTGGACATACTGCTCTTACTGGTGTCATAGAAGGCTACCAGATTAGTCAGGCACGATTTACCCTTAGTGAAACCGTGTTGGCTGTCACTGATCACCTCATTATTTTTCATGTGCCTTAATACAGTTACCATGATTTTACCTGGTACAGATGTGAGGCTGACTGGTCTGTAGTTCCCTGGGTTTTCTTTGCTTCCTTTTTTTAAAAATGGGGTTATGTTTCCCCTTTTCCAACCTGTGGGAATTTATAGATAAATTAACCTTATCTGCATCAAAATAAATAGGAAAAAGTTTATCTTTGAGTTCTTTTATTTTATGCCAATAAATATGATACAATTATCTGAAAAATCTTTGCACTAGTTATCTTCTCAAGACTGCTGAGCAAGAATTCATCTTTCTTACTTCAGACTAATTTCACCTCTTTTATTTCTTATTCAGGAGGGGAGGCTTTAACAGACATCTAATAGAAAACAGAATGATTTATGTCAGTCTATGGACTTAACCCAGGTTATGCATAAGAAGATGCAGTTATGCTGATTCATTAAATAGCCAGTTCCATAAAGGGATTGAGTGATGACAGTTTGCTGATTTAGTTTAATCCTCTCTTTGATTTCTAGGTGAGTAATTTTACAACTAAATACTCTGTCTGGACATTAGGAGGAAGCTCTTTACCATGAGGATAGTGGAACACTGGAACAGGTTGCCCAGGGAAATAGTTGAGGCCCCATCCTTGGAGATATTCAAGGTCAGGATCGACAGAGCTCTGGGCAATCTGCTCTAATGGAGGTTGTTCCTGCTCACTGCAAGGGGGTTGGACTAGATGACCATTGAAATTATCTTCCAACCCAAACCATTCCACGACTCTGTGATTCTCTAAATTAGAACTGCAATATAGGAATGCCTTTTTAGTACATCAGGGTAATACTTGTGTTATAATGATGTTGCATCACATTCAGTAAGCTTCTATCCACATAGAAATCCAGCTATGTTTTTTTTTTCCCTGTAGAACTGTGTATTTTATTGTAGCAAAATAAAAAACAGCTACAGAATATTACTTTTCTGTCATGGAGCTGTCTGGGAAACAAAACTGGGATTCAAATTTTGCCTTAATAATTTAGTGATTAGAGAGTGGATTAGAGTATCCAGTATGGTTTTATCAAACAAAGACAAAAACTAGAATGTTGCATTGTCTGTTAAATAGTTGACCAAATCTATTGTTCTAAAATAAATACTTTGTCCATTAAGAAAACGAACATATAATTGATTTGTCCTCTAGCTGAGATTTCCTAGGGAGATTGATTATGTTTTTATAAAGCTGTCCAAACATATGCTTTAGTCTTTGTATGTGGATCTGGGTAAAAGCTTGTACCTTTTTGTCTATGTTTGTATGTGTCTGTGTATCTATATCTATATCTATATATCTATATCTATATCTATATCTATATCTATATCTATATCTATATCTATATCTATATCTATATCTATATATACACACACACACCCCCCCCATACATACATACATAGAATCATGGAATGCATTGGGTTAGAAGGGACCTTTAAGTTTCATCTATTCCAACATCCCTGCAATAAGCAGGGACCTCTTTAACTAGCTCAGGTTAGCAATACCCTTAGAAAATCACAGAATCATAGAATGGCTCAGGTTGGAAAGACCTCAGAGATATCTACTCCAACCCTCCTACCATGTGCCGGGATGCCTCTCAACTAGACTTCACGTTCAGAAAACTGATACTTTGGGACATGATTTAGTGGACATGGTGCTGCTGGCTTGCTGGTTGGACTTGATCTTAAAGGTCTTTTACAACATCAATGATTCTATGCATGGCAAAGTCTGGCCTTTTGAAAAGACTGCAGGATCACGTTCATCTAATCATAAACAGCAATTCCTCTGGGAAAAGGGTAGTTCTAGATGGACAGGTAGGTAAATAGGGGAGAAAATCTGCTAAGAGTTCTTAACAATTGAACTGTGCTCTGTGTCACTTAAGGGCACATTAACTTTCTCTTTTTGCAAAACTTTGCACTTTGGATACTCTCCAGTCTGCAAATGAGAACAATCAAATTTGTATGTATCTGGGGAAGCATACCATAAATATCAATTATTTAATGAAGCCAATTTCCTTTTAAATAACAACACAATTACAAAATAATGAAATAGATCTTTTATATAGCATTTATTTGCTTGTTTTAAAAAGGCTCTATGACTTTTTGAAAGTATGAAACAAAGCACTGGAGTCAAGCAAAAAGGGTGTCTGAAAGTTAAGTCTGTGTTGAAGTACAAACAAATTTATCACTATCAGACCTCGCTTGTCCACCCTTCTTATTGCTGTAGTTTACCTTAAAAGAGAAACAAATATTTTATTTGTAGAGCCTTCATAAAATATGTGGATCTCATGGATAAACAGCAAGCAAACAAACAAAAGAGTTAAATATTAAATTTTGCCTAGCTAGGAGCCAAATTTGTTTGTATATGTTACATCTGAATGTATATATACCTCTGTACCAGAGAATTTGAAATTGCTGTGATGGGAATGTTTTGAAGGCTTCTGAAACTGGAAGATTTTTAACTGTAACATTTATTAAATTCAATATTTAATAGCAATTTTCTTGCTAGTTGTCAATTCTATATGTTATTCATCGTAATCGCTATCTATATAAAATTGTTTGCCTTAAAAATTTACCTTTTAAATTAGCCATGAGGACACACTGCCATGATGCCATATGGTTGGAACTGATGACTGGGATCCTTAGTGGCTCTTAGTTGCCAAGGCTGAGCTTTTTGAGCTTGAGAGCTTCTCTGATTTACCTTAATGATATCTGATATTTTTATACTACCAAAAAAGAGATCTCACCTGCTCCCCATGCTCTTCTATCTTCTATTCTTTTGCATAGGCAGTCATCCTTATCTATTTGCAGTCCTTTATGCTTACCTTCTTCATCTTTCAACTTTCAGTTACTTGCATGTCTCATATGTGTGCCACTACATCCATTTTTCTTTTTCCCTTTTGTGGTCACATTGCTCATATCCTATGTAACACACTCACTCAGAAGTATTGCCATGTTATGTCTGGCTATGCCATCACAGTGGTACAGAATACTTACATAGTGTGGTTTGTTGTGTTTCCTCAGCACATTTGTATTTGGGTTCAAAGCAAGCTGCCCTGGTGATTATATTTATGATTAAAGTGCCACAGACCTCTATTTTGGATACATATATGCTATAAAGAGTTATACTGCATTCAAACACCATACTAAGAATCCTTTTTGATGCTTTTAGACGTCATTGAAATTGCTTTCTGTTACTTTTTTTTTTTTTCAATTGTTACAGTAGTAGGAAAGAGGTAAATATTCTAGAACTTCTAGAAGTGTACTTCATTCTTTTCCCCTCTTGCTTTCACCAATATAAAGTTTTCAAATGCTTGTACATGCTGATGAAGCCCCAGTTTCAGCATTCAGACCACATCCAGTTATAGGATGCTTTATATTCAGCCTGTGCTTTAAAGAAGTGTATTTTAAATCAGTCATGTCTTATCAAGGCAATTTATACTGCCCTCCTACAAGGGTAGGAATGATTTACAGTAAGTGTCTTTACCTCATAAAACAGCTAAATGAGTTTTCTGCTCAAGAAGTGCTTAAATCATGCTATTTTCTCCATTTATGAAACAATTTATGTTTTCAGACACACAAGCCTAATCGCATCAAAAATCTGTTAATTGTGGTATCTCTTTTCACAGGCTGTTTATTTATATCTGTGTTTGGTTTAATATTTTTTTTTACTATCGTTCAAAATTCTTTTTCACATTATAGTCACATTTATTGTAGGAAGTCTTATCTACATCACAGTTATTTTTAATTACTTGTGAATCACATGGTTTGCTATGTCTTTTAAGAGTTTCCTTTATAATGACTGACCTTTCCAGGCAGAAACGTTAAGCACAAACTTTACCATGTGTTTAACTAGTGTTTATAGCAGCAGATTTAACTTACTACTTTAAAAAATTAGTATCTTTATACTCTCTTATTCACTGGTGATTAAATTATTGTAGCATTGGGGAGATAAAAGAGAGGACAAAATCTTCTCATGTTCTGCAAATGTTGATTAAATACAGTCTACCTCAGAATGCAGAGAAGGGTGGAAGAAATAAAGTTGATTTCTTCCTTCATTCTGGAGATGGAAAACTAGAGCAGGAACCTACTAAATGAGGTCCCTAAGGTCATGTGTTAAGGCTATGACAGTACTGGCTCTCATGAGTCCCACTTATTCAGGCCACCCTTTGGTTTTGAATGCTCTGCTTTTTGATTTTACCATGGAAAATCTCATGGCCTCATCAAACACATGAAACGTGGTGTGGCTGTAGAATATGACTCTTGAGCACAGTGCCATCTAGCTTTCCTGCCCATTTTTCTGTATGGTGATGCTCATCATGCCTGTGTAGAGGCAAGCAGTCTTTCAAATCAAATGTTTTAAGTGACACATCTTAATCCACTGTTCATATTTAATAATGTTTAAAAACTCCAAAAAGCTAAAAAGATTTTGCAATCTTACTGTATATATACATATGTATTATATATATATGTAGGCAGTATCAAAAAAATGCATGAGCTCCATTAGCAAAGTGGTAAGGAAAAAGGAAAAACATTCTCTGCAAGGCACCAATATCAAATGATCATAAGGATTATAAAATATCACTTGGTAATGTTTATATACTGTAATCATAATTCAGTCAAGGAGGGTCATAAACTTTGTTGTGGTATATAGAGTATAAGGTACATTTTTCAATCTCTGAATAAGGTCATACTTCTCATTACTCTTTCTTGATTTGCAAATATATAATAAACATCACTATGACAACTTCAGTTACTTTGCATGTTATTATAGAACTTTTTATACCTTCCTTTGCAGGGGAAACATTTATATATTTATTTAAAATTGCCAACACGCTTCAAAACAAATGCAACTTGTGTGGTTTTAAAATCATTTCTCACATTAGTGGCGTTGGGGTAGTAAAATGTGAATTTTCATGTTTTGGGCATACACTAAGGTACGAAGAAAATGGAGAAGATAGCTATTACTAACTGAATGTATAATACTTTATTTTAAGCAAGTGAAATTACGTTTGTACCTTTGTGTCAACCCAGTAAATATAAGTTAGATAACAACCAGTGAAGATAATCGATCAGTAAAGTATGATACTTAGCAGCCAATAGTACCCGAGAGAGCAATTTAAAAAATGGTTAAAAGCATATCTTTGTGCTTCTCACTCTAACAAAATAAACAATATTCACAGGTTAGTTAATAAGCTACCTTTCACTCTAATAAGTGAATTCACTCTCATAAGTGAATTCTGGCTTTACAACAACAGCTTTATTTACCTTTTGTGATGGAAACAGGATGGATACAGAATATCTTTGTCAGAAATGCAAGGGTTTGAGAGGTTCAGAACACAGTCTTTCAAAACACTGAGGTGTAATAGAGGAAACTTTGTTGGCATCAGTGCTGTAAAGCCAGGTTTTGGTCTATATTGCAAGTAAAAGAGAGAACTATTGGCACACTGTCTCATAAAAGGAGAGTATGTTTTTCAATGGAAGCACTGGTGTTGTCCCTAGAATGTTAATAGGCACATCTACACGTACCTGAAATAGGATGCTATTCTGTTTGAAGGATATCTGTTGCTTAGAGAGTCCTAATCTAGGAAAAGATTGTACTTTTTTAGACTAAGGTTACCAACTTTGGAAAGCTGTGGAAAAATTTTAAGTATACTGTATACCTGTAGTAGTAGATATCGAAATGTTATATAATTGAAAAATACATACACCAGTGCAGTGATTTAAGTCAGTAGGGATTTAAAAAAATGTATGAAGTCTCCTATTGGTATAAAATAACAGAAAATATATTGGGTAACCTTTGGAAATGTACATCTGCAAGTTAGGACACTGCAGATTACAAGCATGCTGAATGTATAATGATCTCTCTTTCTTACTTGCTTCATGCAAACTAGAGCTGCCTGGGATTTTTGACAAGCAATATTTTGTACCAGTCCTAGATAAAGTGACAAACAAATGGTCCATTGTGGCAGCTGCTGTTCTGAAAAAAAATCCCAAAAAACTTCTAAGATTAATGCAGAAGGCATGAGATTACAAACTGAAGAACTACACGCTGCTAACTTGTTTATGAAGAAGAAAAAAAAAAAAATGTGTGCGTGCCAAAAGAAACATCCTGCAAGAACCAGACCTTTGGATGCACTTGGACTTGCTTTTATAGGGAACTATTTTTAGTGCTTTTATAGGGGACTGGTTTTAGCTTGTGTATGGGTCTGAATTCTATTGGTTAAGTGGGTTAATGTGCAAGATAAGAAACAATCATCAGAAAAGGTAATCTGATTTATTAGTACTTCTCTAAAAGTTAAAGATTCCTTTTATGAAGATCTCTAGATAATGCATCACAGACACAATAGGTTGTACTGTGGGACCACAAGGCAGAGTTTGGCATAATCACCTTGTTACAAAAAGATGAGGTTGTAGGGGCTCAGCCAGTCAGTCTCATCATTACTTCTGGCCTGTAGAATGAGCTCCAACCAATTTGTAACAGTACTGGAGAACTGTAACATCCCTTTTAAGGGCTATTCATATCTGACATTCCAGCAAGTTGTTTGTGGATGTTTTATCCACTGCCAGTTCTTCTTAGAGGGTATGAAGTATATTATTGAGAGCAACTTCATAATAAATGGATACTAGAGGAATTCTATATGAAGAGATTCATCTTGCAATTTCTGGATCACAGAAAGGACCTCCAGAGGTCATTGAGTCCAACCCCCTGCCAAAAACAGGATCACCTATGGTAGTCCACACAGGAATGAATCCAGGTGGGTTTTGAAAGTCTTCAGAGAACAAGACTCCACAACCCCCTATGGCAGCCTGTTCCAGTGCTCTGTCACCCTCACTGTAAAGAAGTTTCTCCTCATGTTGAGGTGAAACCTTCTGTGTTCAGGTTTGTATCCATTGTTCCTTGTCTTATTACTGCACACTAACAAAAAGAGATTGGCCCCCTCCACATCACACCCACCATATTTATAGACAGATATTTATAGACATTGATCAGATACCCTTTCAGTCTTCTCAAAACTAAACAGCCCCAGGTCTCTCAGTCTCTCTTTGTAAGAGATGCTTGAGGCAATCATTCTCATGGCTCTCTGTTGGAGTCTCTCCAGCAGATCCCCATCTCTCTTGAATTGGGGAGCCAAAAACTGGACACAGTATTCCAGGTGTGGTCTAACTAGGGCAGAGTAGAGGGAGAGGAGAACCTGCTGGACACACTTTTCTTGATGCACCCCAGGATACCATTGGCCCTGTTGACCACGAGGGCACATTGCTGTCCCATGGAGATGTAAACAACCGTTCCTTCTTTCAGTTTCGCCAGTATGATATGTGTAGATATGGGCATTGCAACAGTAGTGACACAATTTGGTGCATGGGAAGAAGAGGAAGAGGGAAGAGAGGCTGTATGCATGCTAAATTATTAACAAATGCAATTCATTGAAAACTTGGTATTGCCTCATTGACATGTTATCACTGTAGGCATCTTTCCAGGATGTGAAGTACGTTAAGGACTTGCATGCTTGAAATTATGATTGGTATTCATGTATTTATGACAGATGTGAAATGGTTAAGGTTTGAAAAACATCATAGGTATACTTTTCAGAAAGATTTGATGTTTTGTCAATATTGATTCAGGCTTCTCAGTGTCAGTGAAGTAAAAAATAATAAAGTTCTGTTGCTGCAAGGACATGAAGAAAAGACATTTGATTGATTCCTCCATTATCCAATGGCAGCTATTATGGAGCAGGGAATAAAAATGGCAATTATATTCTTGCTTTATAGAGGAAAAAGAAGGAAAAGAGAAACTGTTCTAAGATCTGCAGAGTTGACACATGAGAGCCGAAGTATGCCAGATACAGGAACTACAATGATTGGTCTCACATCCTTGTTTCCAGAAGCACAGATTTCTAGCCATATTACTTGCATTTATCAATTAAAAATATTATGGAGTGGTGTTTAGCTATACTGAATGCATACATGCATTCAAAACCAGTATGCACATTAGGGAATGGTATAGTTGTATACCCATTAGTGTATGAAGTAAATTGAAATAGACAAAAATGCCTGCAGACACTTTACTACTGTTTCCTTTTTGCTTAGATTAAATTTAATCACAATAAAATGTTTCCCAAATACAGTGTAAGTTGTTTAATTTTGTAGTTGCAGATAAAAGTTGTGCAGACAGTGCTGTTTTTTTTTTTCCTTTTTTTCCCAGTACTTTCTGTTATTTTCACACTCATATTTCAGAGACAGAAAGCATATTTGTGCAAAATATATTTCAATCCAGGAAAAAAAAGTTGCTCTGGTATTTTATAACTTTGATATTAATTCTGATAAACAAATTTCATTGCATCAGATTGCATTTTATTTTGAGAAAAAAAATGTTTGTGGTTTTAGACAAAGAAACCATGATAATACATGCATATTTAAATTGCAACAACCCCCATCTTCCAAATGTGAAATAAAAACAATTAAACAATCTGGTATTATTTTGTATTTTTTAATAAGATAGCCTCCAGATATGCAGTGGAAAATGGAAATAAGAATTCATTAGATGCTTTTGCTTGCAAAATTACTTTTTCAATTTGTTCTTTTCATTCTACTAAACCATCACCTGCAGCCACAATTTTACTATCAATGTTTGTCTATTTTGGCATTCTAGTGATGGAATTAATTTTTTATTTGCTTGTATTTGTTTTAGATGGTCTAATTTTATTTGTATAAAATACAATTTTTTGAAAACAATTCCCTAATATAAGTCTGTTGGTTATACAATCTATGCCAATAAAAGATAAATTGCATAAATTGTTATTTTTTTCCTCAAGTGATCTAGCTGAAGACAATAGCATTGTCAGGTATTGCACAACCTGAAAAATGAGTCAGAAAAAAATAAGCTACCTGTATGTAGTGACCAGTCATTTGACATCTGCTTTCATAAATCATATCTGTATTTGTGCAAAAGCACAATTTAAACTCTTTTGGGTAGCTCTTTGCCACCAACATCTACAACATCTGCTGCTGTAATTTTCATTAAACATTTTCCTAGGTGTATAAGAGAAAGTCTCTCTTCTGGTAAAACCTCTCCCTTCTACTGTGCTAAAAAGCTTCTTTCAACTCTTCAGCCATGCAGTCTGAGAATATCTTTCTGCTTTATTGTCAGGAAATTATACCCTTTGCTTGCTTCTCACCAGGATCACAATTCACCCCTCCCTTTGAATTTGCTTCCCGTTGCACGCTGGTCAAGCCACAGATGTGTGGTTTATGCCAACTAGATCACAGCTGTTTAATGTATACATGCTTTCAGACTGGAAATGCATAGTCAGATGTTATCTCACAGAGTCCCTCATCAATCTTGCAGGTAGAATTGACAAAAGCCAGTTAACATCATAGCACTATCTGAGTCTTTGCCTTAATTGCAGAAATGACATTCCTCTTTAATGGTAGCTGTCTTTGTCCTCAGGGAGATGTACTTGAAGAACCCCAAACTTCTTTTTGGTGGTTGAATTTTTTTGTTGACCAAGGCAGTTACCAAAGTTATGACTTTGGTACTTAATGACTGGTAATGATGCAGTGGCAGATAGAGACTTAATCTTATTTTCACAGAATCACAAAATGTTAGGGACCTTGAAAAATCATCTAGTCCAACTCCCCTGACAGAGCAGGATCACCTATAACAGATCACACTGGAATACATCCATGTGTGTTTTGAATATCTCCAGAGAGGGAGAGTCCGCAACCCCCCTGGGCAGCCTGTTCCAGTGTTCTGTCACCCTAACAGTGAAAAAAAATTTTCCTCATATTTACATGGAATTTCCTGTGCCTCAGCTTCCACCCATTCACCCTATCCTGTCATTGGGCATCATCAAGAATCCATCCTCTTGATGGACCAAGAACTCCATCCTCTTGGCACCCACTCTTTACATATTTATAAACATTAATGAGGTCACCCCTCAGTCTCCTCCTCTCCTTTTGTAAGGAAGACGTTGCACTCCCTTAATCACTTCTGTGGTTCTGTGCTGGACTCTTTCAATATTCCAGATGCAGCCTCACCAGGTAGAGTAGAGGGGAAACATCTAAATAATATGCTGTTCTATTTAACTAGAATATTGTAATTAGACTAGGAAGACTGAGACAAAACATAAAGCAAGCTTCTTATTTCCAGCATAAGCAATCAACAGACAGCAAATGATAGCAGCTGGCATGTGTGCTGCACCTTTTACTAGGACATTATGAACAATCTTACACTGTAAATACTTCTGCAGTATGAATGGTAATTCATAATATTTTATCAAGTTGAATCTGTCATGTCCTTGATCTTCAAAAAAGAAAATAAAAATGAAGATACATATCAGTCAGTAATGTAACAATAGATAATAGTAAGCAACTAGGTCTACAAAGTATTCTGTCAAGAAAATGCATAGTAAGTGTCATTTTGCAATAGATAGCATAGTCTAATATCTGATCCCTAGCAGTAAACAGCACAAAATAACCATGATAAAAATGAGTCTGTATGGATGACAGGACAATTTTTGGAATGGGCATTTTTAATAGATTTTTTCCATGATGATTCCTAGTCTATTTCCTTATTTTATTGAAAGGATAAAAATATTTAATTTTGGTCAGTTCTTTCTGTTGTAATTAGAAGCTCCAAACCACCTATAATAAACATTGGAGAAAATTATATTTATTGGAATTCTGTATGGCCTAGCAGCTGACAAATTCCCTGGGAAACTTTCCACAAAACTTTCTTTATATCATGGTATAAATGTATTTCTTTTCAGGCATTTTTTACCAGGATCATATAGTGTCTATAACTGTATAGACAATACTTTCCAGTGTGTCTGCTACTAAAAAGCCCTTACTTTTTCTTCTATCCCCTTATGGTGGCCCCCAAATTTGAAACATGTAAAACCATCTAGGTTTGGTTTTGTTATGTTTCATTTTTGTTATGTTTTGGTTTTGTGCTGCTTTCATTTAAGATTATACTCCATTTTTAAGGAATATGAGCCACCAGGTTTGAGGTTTTGCTGGGTTTTTTTTTGGGGGGGGGAGATTTTTTGTTTGATTGGTTGGGTTAGGCCTTTTGTTTTTATAATGTATTTCACAAAAATGTGAAATATTTTTAAATTGTGTAAGCACAAAGCTGCTAGCAAGAAAAAGAAGCAAAATTAGGCTTTTTCAGAACAGAAAATCACTTTTCGTTCTTCTTAACATTAAATGGATATCTAGTAACGTTTTAAACTATGAATGAGTTCCATGTGGTTACCTTAAATTCTTCAGCTGAGAAATCCTTTACTACAGTATAATAAACAGTCTCCAAAACCAGGTGTTAATCTTAAAGAAGGATTTAAAAACAAACAAACAAACAAAAAAGTGTACCAAAAGCCCAGAATGATGGACTGTGTGATTCAGAATCACTAGTTACCGTGTGTGCAATTTCCCAACCACAGCTACCAGCATCTGTTGGCAAAGAGAGCAAGAACTATGCTTGAAAGCTGTTTTCTGTTTGTTTCCTAACACTGGCTAAACCTTTAACTTGTTGGTGCAAATCATGTTCAGTACATTGCTGTTTAAAGCACGTTGTGCATCTTCATAATTGTATATGCTTTCTGGATCAAGTACTGAACCGTTTCACTCTCTTTTGTAATATTACTTAAGAATTTCCTCCTCCATGTATCAACCAGAAAACCTGAGAGCTGACATGAACTTTCACACTTGCTTCCATCTTTCAGGTATAATCTAATGTGAGGAGATAGAAGGCACAGTTCAAGAGAGCATTACAGCAAAAACTGTTGCAGGATTGCTGAAGATCTCAATGAAGGGTCTGATCCTGGATCTGTGATATGAATGCACAGACTTCCTTCTTGCCACTAGGACTACAGTAAGTGTTATTTATTTCTATTCAGTTGTTATTGGATGGGGAGTGATGTGGGAAGAAGCAGACAATCTGCTTGACAGAGAGCAATAGGGGATTTCAAATAAGAAGCCATCAGTTTTACTGGAAGACATAGGAAAGATGCATGTCCTGATACTACAGGTCAGACAGGCAAAAGCACACAGTCTTCAGTGACCTCTGAAAATGCAGAGCAACCACAGGATGAAGAGTTTAGATCACAGAATATGAACCAGATCAAGAAGAAGATGGACATTTTGTGTTTTGTGATTGTGATTAACATTGTCTTCCTACCTAATTTTAGGCACATCTTTTAAACAAAAAAAAATTGCAAAAAAAACATCATTTGCTACTAGTATTAGTGAGTGAAAAACTGAGCCCTGGACTCATGATATGATGCTTTCATCTAAGAATGTTTGTCACTATGAAAAGACCTTATTTTGATGTGGAAAACTAGCAGGCTATATTTTATCTCTGTCTTTTTAGGATTTTTTTTTTTAATAGTATGCTAAAGTAAGATGCCATGACAGCTCAGTTTTAATAAAAATAGAAACTTCTGCATGGAAGGAGAAAACTAGTAGTAAACATACGGAACAAAACTCTGATTAGAAAAATAAATTATTTAACAAATTTATAATTAATTTTAATAGAAAACATTCATTTACAAACCCAGGAAGATTGTTATGTCTTTCTTCTGGTATAAGGTGATAAATTTCATAACCTATGTACTGCTACCTTACTAGTTTCACACTAAAGTTTAAAGTTTCACATTTTATAGTCCAGCAAAACTATTCAAAGAGAGAAAAGTTAACATTTACATAGGACTTGATGCAAAACAACAAAAGTAGAAATCTTTGAATCTTTTTTTTCAGAAGCTGTCTACTGCATGCTACTGAACCAAAATAGAGGTATAATATTGAGAAAAGAAGAAAGCATGCAATTAGCAGAAAACATTGTTTCATGAGATTAATATATTTGTCTCTTATGAGTTATGCTTGTTTGCTTCAGCTGAGGATCTGACCTCATATACTTAGCAGCATATGTCATCGCAATTCCATTATTTTTCCACTTACAACTCCATGAACACAGTCACTAAAGGGAATAAATATGTTTCACATATTCCAGAAAGGTATTTTCATTACAATGTATGATTTTACTGCCATCTTCCTGCCAGTTTAGTAGCATCATGTTTGCCATCACCCTAATTCATTAGTCAGCATGATAGCTTATAATTAAAAAAAAAATTAAAATTACAAAATCTTATTATTCTTGTATTGGTTGGTATTTGGTATAGAGCCCTTTATGAAGTTTAATGTTATTAATGTGTGTTAAGAAAGAAACAGGAAAATTCTGGTTTAATGCTTATGGCACTAAATACATCATCTTTTCAAATTTCTAAATGCATCCATGCTCATCGCTTTGTAATTGTCCTTTTCTGTGTGAAAGTTTCAGAAAAAGAAAAATGTCTGCAGATGTGAAAAATATGTGGGGCCTGTTTTGATATTTCTGTAGGTTGCTTTGTGAGGCAGATGGAACTGGTCCAGTGAATTAATGGAGTCAATGGGACATCTGCAGTGCATAAGGGATGCTCATGTCATTAGAGAAGCAGAGGGTCATCAAACTGATTGAACACCACATTGTCACCAACACACAGCAGTAAGAAGTGCTGAGAGCTGCAGCAATGACTGACACAAACGTTCATTTCAAGAGCATAGTTGTAGGTCACACAAGAAAATAAAGGTGAGAAATTTGCATAGACTTGACTATAACTAAAGCTGTACTGAGCTATTAAAGAACAAGAAAACATAGCTTTAAGTGACACACTACTTGGCAAATTTTGTTCTTTTAGTTTCAAGTTAGCTAATGAGCACTGAGATGAACCTGACTTTTGCAAGTCATCTAAGGTAGATGCAGACATGGTTGATATTTTTCATTATTTCTGTGCATTAAATGGCAGATACAAATCATCCATAATCATCGGTGAAGCCACAGATATCTATACGTTTAGCCTTGGATTAAGCAATATGCCACTCTGCTCAATGTCAACTGGAACAGACTCAGGTAAGCCTCATTGACATTAATCAAGCTCTCCTTGGGCTAACACATGCAGAACGCTGTTGTGCTTGTGCTTTTCTCAAATGCATCGTATAGTGAAGGTACCACAATGCCCAGAATTATGCCCCCAGATACCAGCAACTTTGTCCCAACATGTTTTGGTAAGTCCCCCCTTCCACCCTCCTTTCAGGAGAGGAGGACAAAGGCCCAGGCACCAAGCTGTCTCCTAAGGGGTAAACAACTGCATGCCTCCATCGCATGGCATGCTTGTGCTCTGTCCATCTAAGGGCATAATTCTAGCTTCACCCTTTCTGTAGTTTGGAGTAGATTGTTGATAAGTGTGCCTATTGGCCAGATCCAACCTCGAGAATCTATAAGTACTACTCCATTTGTTTACTACTTTGCTCTCTCCTTTTGCTTTCTCTCACTTTGGCCGAGCCACAGAAGCTCACAACCCCTAAGTCTTCTCACTCCCACATGCAAGTGCTCTAGAAGCCTCTGCATATGGACAGAAGCCAGCTCACCGAGCTGCTCGAGGAACCAGCAAACAGGATGACCCCTTCGCTGAACCAGCGTCGTAAGCCCAGTCGAAAGGACTGAGGAAAAGCCCTGAGTGAAGGTAAGCTCTAGCCCAGAAGGGGAAGGACTAAGCCCAAGACTGGCAGTCCAGATCTGCTGCAAGCTAATTAAGCAGCTAAATAAGCAGAAATGCATCTTGTGTGACCCCCGCCATTTGCAGGAGAGAAAAGGAGCCGTAGCCGCTCCACAGCCCTGTGTCAGGGTAATGCAACCCGGGATTTCCTGAGGGAAAGAGGGAGAGAAAACATCCCCTCCTTTGAAGTCAAAGCCCAAGATTGTGTTGTAACCTTAATGGAAAGCAGTCACCAATATTTCGGCAGAGTCAGCTCACTTCGAGCCGAGCCGAGGGGGAAAGCGTTGCTTACACCGCACCCCCCACCGAAACCCGCCTACTGGGAACCGCCACCTTGATCACGAGGGCCGACCCCTGAAAGAACCCAGCCCCGTTGCGTGGAGAACTGCTCCGTTCAGGGAGCCGCTAAGGAGAAAGCAAGCTGACCCTCCTGCGGAGGCAGTAGGAGAAAGAAGGGCACCGCCCAGATGGGACCAGCCCTGGGCAGAAAGCCAGCAGCAGCAAGCAGCCTGTGTAATCCAGCAATTTACCTCACTACACAGAAAGACAGAATGTATCTTTCCATGTGTGCAACATTCAGTAATTCTATTCAAAGTGCCCGCGTGTAGCCGTGTGATATTTCCAGCTTAACTTGCGTCATGATAACATTATAAATATCTCTGTACATAGTTGCAAGCTGCAAGCGTCTTGTCGAGTCTCCATCTAGTGGACAAGCGGCGGAACTGCACCTTTCGTTCCCTTAATTAGAAATTAACTTTGTAAATATTATAATTGGGTATAATTGAATATACTGAACCAGTTATGGACTATATTGTTACAACCGTGCATCTGAATCAATATATATAAGGCGATTAATAGGTATAATTTTAATAATTAATAAATAATGATTTTCATAATTAGTATTTCATAATTCATAATTAATAACCATCATCCTCCATCCCTAATCACCCCTCCCACAACAAATCGTTGTTACCAATTTTGCTGCCCTAAGAAATTGAAGGTCCTAAAACATATTCAAGAACAGCACAATGATCAACAAAGCTTTTCCTGAGCCTGGTATTTTCATCAGATCCATTTGTGAAGTTAAGGTGACTCACACACCATCTGCCTGGCCCTGAAAGGGCAGCAGCTGATACCACCAAGTACTGCTGCCAGCTACCCTGTGCCAAAAGGGAGAAAACGGCTTCCAAAGGGCTTCTGTCATGTGAAGACTACTCATGCCAGAATCAGTAATCAGTAGACAGCTGAGTGGGAGCTTGGAAGTATTACTGCAGTGCAACTCTACCATCCTGACTTGAACAAAATATAGTGGGACAACTGGTATTTAAAGAGAATTTGGAGCATTAGTGACTACTACACTTCACTAGATGCCTGGATCATCAGCACCAAAGGTCTGCCCAGGTGTTCCTGTGCTCATTTTTTACCGAGGTTATAAAGGACTGTGAGTCAGTGAATGACTCAAACAGAGTCCTTTTATGCTCACACCAAGTCAGCACATGGTCCCATGTTCTCCCACCAGAACCAACCTTGGGCTTTACAGTAAAAAAAGGGACAGGATACAAGGCAAAAGGTAAAGAAAATAATTATGTATGATGTTTCACATGTACAGCCTCTCTCTTGTCATGAATATAGCTTAGTAAAGGACAGTTCTGATCCTTACTTAGTGTAAGCCTCCACAGTGCATATAAATTTTGTTTCCTGGGTTTTGGGTTTAAAAAAAAAAAAAACAAACTGTTGAATTGGCAGACATGAAAAGTACTTTAACATTTATGATGCATAATCATACCTTCCAGGTAGGAAAGTGAAAACTCTGGGAAGTTATAAGTGATATCTGCAGTACAGGCAGAATAGCTTTCCTGGTTTTCTGTTATAGTTTACAGAAACAGATGGGCACCCTAGAGAGAATATAAAATTACGTTCCTATGGTGATGTCTTGCGTGAGGACCGTAGGTATGTTTTTTTATGTAGGCTGATTTCTTCAAGGCATATCCTTTTCCCTCCTGGCCCTTCACACATAAAACATTAATTGCAGGTGTGTTGGGGAAGGTACAGCAGACAGGAAAGCTTAAGTGCCTGCACTTCTCAAACTGTGCAGGTTGTCATGACCCTATGAGGTTGAAATGGACCAGGATGAGGGCTATGTGAATGACATACATTGGTCTCCTGTCTTTACCCCATTTCTTCTCTTCCTAAAACCACAACAGAATACTTTGGAAGTAGGGGGGGAAGAAAAAATAAAATCTTCGTATTAATATTGAATGATTTCTTTATCTGATAATGTAAGAATGACACATTCTCCCAGTTTTTCAAAGATCCACCCCCCATGGCTTTGAGAGTGGTTTTCAGCAAACCGTTGTAGCGTTCGATCTTCCCTGCAGCTGGTGCATAGTAGGGAATGTGGAATATCCACTCGATGCCGTGCTCTTTGGCCCAGTTTTTTACAAGATTGTTCTTGAAATGAGTTCCGTTGTCTGACTCAATCCTCTCTGGAGTTCCGTGTCTCCACAGGATTTGTCTCTCCAGACCAAGAATGGTGTTACGTGCAGTTGCACGAGGAACTGGATAAGTTTCCAGCCATCCAGTGCTTGCCTCTACCATAGTCAGCACATACTGCTTACCAGATCGAGAACGAGGTAGAGTGATGTAGTCAATCTGCCAGGCTTCACCATACTTGTACTTGGACCATCGGTCACCGTACCACAAGGGCTTGATCCGCTTTGCCTGCTTAATAGCAGCACAAATGTCACAGTCATGGATGACTTGTGTGATAGCATCCATGGAAATGTCAATGGATCTGTCACGAGCCCATCGGTAGGTTGCATCTCTGCCTTGATGTCCTGACGAGTCATGGGCCCACCGAGCTAAGAACAGCTCACCTCGGTGTTTCCAGTCAAGATCAGGATCAGGATCAGAGTTTGTGTCCACCTGGGAAACTCTTGCAGCTAGATCTGCCTGATGGTTGTGTTGTTGTTCTTCAGTAGCTTTGCTCTTAGGAATGTGAGCATCGATGTGTCTCACTTTCACTGGGATTCTCTCAATGAGAGCAGCAATGTCTTGCCACAGATCTGCAGCCCAGATTGGCTTTCCTTTCCTCTGCCAGCCATTCTTCTTCCAGTCTTTCAGCCAACCCCACAAGGCATTGGCTACCATCCATGAGTCGGTGTAGAGATAAAGCTTTGGCCATCTCTCACGTTCAGCTATGTTAAGAGCTAGCTGGACAGCTTTTACCTCTGCGAATTGACTGGATTCTCCTTCTCCATCTCTCGCTTCTGCAACTCTGCGCGTTGGACTCCACACTGCAGATTTCCATCTCCGCTTGTTCCCAACAAGACGACAGGAACCGTCTGTGAACAAAGCATATCTCTTTTCATCATCAGACAGATCACTGTAAGGAGGAGCTTCCTCAGCACGAGTTACTCTCTCCTCTGGAGGTTTAGCACAGCTTGTGCCTTCTGGACAGTTTGTGATCACCTCCACCAAACCAGGCCTTTCGAGATTTCCCATTCGAGCTCTCTGTGTTATCAGAGCCATCCACTTAGACCAGGTAGCATCTGTTGCATGATGTGGTGAAGAACCTTTGCCTTTGAACATCCAATTCAGAACTGGCAATCTAGGAGCTAGAAGAAGTTGTGACTCAGTTCCGATGACTTCAGAAGCAGCTTTCACTCCTTCATAAGCAGCTAAAATCTCTTTCTCTGTTGGAGTGTAGTTTGCCTCTGAGCCTCTGTAGCCACGACCCCAGAAACCAAGAGGACGTCCTCGTGTCTCCCCTGGAGCTCTTTGCCATAAGCACCAGGTTGGACCATTGTCACTCGCAGCCGTGTACAGAATGTTCTTAATGTCTGGACCAGCTCGGACAGGTCCCAGACCCATCGCTTGGACTACCTCTCGCTTGATCTGGTCAAAGGCTGCTTGTTGCTCAGGACCCCATTGGAAACTGTTTCTCTTTCGAGTCACATCATAGAGAGGTTTCACAATCTGACTGTATCCAGGAATGTGCAGTCTCCAAAATCCCACTATGCCTAAGAAACGCAGAGTTTCTTTCTTGTTGATGGGATTTGCCATGGTGGAGACTCTGTTTATCACATCCATTGGGATATGACGGCGACCGTCTTGCCACCGCACTCCCAGAAACTGGATTTCTCTGGCAGGTCCTTTCACCTTGTCTCGCTTGATAGCGAAACCGGCTTGCAAGAGAATGTCAATGATTTTGTTACCTTTCTCGAAGACTTCTTCAGCAGTCTCACCCCAGACGATGATGTCATCGATGAACTGAATGTGTTCTGGAGCTCCACCTTTCTCCAAAGCATCATGGATCACTGCATGGCAGATGGTTGAACTGTGAATCCACCCCTGGGGCAAACGATTGAATGTATACTGAATGCCTCTCCAGGTGAAAGCAAACTGAGGCCTGCATTCCTCTGCTATGGGAATAGAGAAGAAAGCATTAGCAATGTCTATGGTAGCATACCATTTGGCCTGCTTGGATTCCAGCTCATATTGGAGTTCCATCATGTCTGGTACAGCTGCACTCATGGGTGGAGTTACTTCATTCAAGGCACGGAAATCAACTGTCAGACGCCACTCTCCATTCTGCTTTCTCACAGGCCAGATTGGACTGTTGAAAGGTGAATGAGTTTTGCTGATGACCTTCTGACTCTCCAACTGACGAATCAAGTTTTGAATGGGCACCAAAGAGTCACGGTTGGTTCTGTATTGTCTGTGATGCACAGTTTGAGAAGCAACCGGCAGCTTTACATCCTCTATCTCATGTTGTCCCACAACTGCAGATTCATCTGAAAGCTCAGGTCTAATGGACAACTTCAATTTTCCTCCATCAATTTCTACAGTTGCTATTCCAAAAGCCCATTTGTAACCCTTAGGGTCTTTAAAACACCCTTCTCTCAGAAAGTCAATTCCCAAAATACAAGGTGCATTAGGACCTGTTACAATAGTATGTTTCTTCCACTGCTTCCCAGTTAAACTTATATCAACCTCTATCTTAAACAACTCTTGAGATCCACCAGTGACTCCCTGAATAGTTATAGATTCTCCCCCTTGATAATTTGATGGTATTATGGTGCACTGAGCTCCTGTGTCAACCAAGGCCCTGTACTTCTGAAATTTTGAAGTGCCAGGCCACTGGATGTACACATCCCAATAGATTCTGTTATCTCCATTCTCCCTTACCTCCCCCTGGCGGAAGGCAGGGCACCCCTAATGGTGGGGATTACCTCCACATGTACAGCCGGCACAATGTCCAGCACCAGAATTAGGATCACTGTTGGAGCTATCAGAGTTGTTCTGGGAAACTGAGGAAGCGACAGCTACCCTTCTGGTATTGCTACCTCGGGATCTGCCCCTCTGCAGCTCCCGTAACCTCTTGAAAAGATCAGAAGTTGGTTGACCATCCCATCTGTTCATGTTCTCACCAAACTGATCACGCAGAGTTATCCAGATACTGCCACGTGATTGCCTCTGCTGTCTGTTTTGGTTTGACCTATTCTGGAATGGCCTTCTTGGAGCACGTCTGTTCCTAGCAGCTGAAACTTGTATCCATCTGGAGGAAGAGGAATTAGAATCATCCCCCTTCATCAAGTTGGATATGGAGGTTTTAAGTTCCTCCTTCAGCTCTTTCATGCAATTCTTCATTTCTCCAGACAAAGTTTCAATGGCTGAAACCAAAGAAGTACGTGCGAGACTATCCTCCAGTTGCCTCATTTGGTCAGTGAAATGGCCAACAGTGGGAGGCACTCCACCATAATTTCTTGCCACAATCCTGCTTGCCAGAATAGTAGCATAATTAGGAGGAGCAAGCTTAATGAGCTTTTTGGCAAGGCCTGTTCCAACAGGAATTTCATCAGGATTCAGAGTCTTATGATCTCCATACATTACTTCTCTCACAGCAAACTCTCTCAGACGCTTGATTCCCTCAGCTATTGTGGTCCAAGGCTTAGGGTTCCATGGTAAATCATCTCTGCTGGGGTACCTCAGCGAGACTGCCAGTAGGAGGCGTGCCCACAGAGAAACTTTACCAATGCACTTGCCTAGGTGCCTGTCTATGCCTGTATCCTTTGAGAGCATCCCCAACTGAGAGGCCGACTTGTCGCCTACCACCAATGCTGGGGCTCCCATATCAAAACACCTGGCTAGCCAAGACAGGACTGGCTCATTATCTCCTCTGATGTAATCCTTCCTCACATGTCTAATTTCCTGTCTGGGTGCATTAGCTGACTGTATGTCATCCTCATCATCATCATCATCATCATCCTGAGGTCGCTGTCCCCATAATCCTATTTTAATCCTCCGTTGAATTTCTTTGAGTTCAGAGGCACTACCAGCAGTTGCTAATCTACTAGGGTCTACATCCTGACCTACATCTCCATCATCCATGTGGGGTCTCAAGAGGTCTACCAGAGTTTTAAGGCTAACCCTCTCTTCCTCATCAGAAGGATCTTTCTTAACAGAGGGACCCTGAGTAGAAGGACCCTCATCTCCATCTGCACCATCTCCTGCAGCATCTGCATCTCCTTTACGCTTTCTGGTTACAGTGGCGATCAAATTTACTGGCTTGGTTTTCACATTCACAGCAGAGTTGGAAGAGCAAGTAGCCTTATGTCTTTCTTGATACAGTGCTATCAGTAGCCATATGATTATTCCAAGAAGCAACAAAATTAAGATTAAGGCTAGTACAAGATATCTAAGGTACCACTGGTTCCAAGGACCCTCTGTAGTTGTAAGAGGAGTAACAAACTCATATGTGTCTGCTAGCAGATCCATAGTTGAGTTACCATAGCTTCTTAGCCCAATAAGACCATAACAGAATTCACCAACATTCAGTAACTTGTTCTTAACCCAAAGAAACGACTTATATGCCACATATCTCACAATCTTGTCTATCATGCAGGAAACAGCCCATCTGTAGACAATCACACTGATAACAGAGGAAATAAAATTACTCAAAATCCAAAACAGCTTCATTTTGCTTCCTAATCTGAGCAGAAATAAATCACAAGCAATCGAGCCCCGAGTTGGAGCGCCAAAAATAAAAAGTGTGTCGGTGTGAGCTGAAATTCCCCCCCCCACCGACAATAACCAGGCTAGCCCAGTCTGGAAGCAAATGAAAAGCTGTATTTACAAGCAGAGTCTAAAATCTACAATGAAATGCAATGAATATGTAGAAATATACAAAATTCACAACATTCATAAATATATACAATCAACAGAAAAAGCACAACCGATCTCCCTTTGCTTCCCCCCAAGGGGACCCTCCCAAAGGGGCCTCCCTCTCCCAGGAGCTTCCCCCCCAGACCCCCCTGGACAGAGAAGCACAGTTAGTTAAGCAGAAAGTTGTTAACTTAGCTGCCAAGGTCAGTGTGTTATCTTCAGCCAGAAGAGAAGAAGAAAACAGCAGCCAGACAGCCCAGCAACTGCCCCCACTGCCGAACGCAGAATGTGCAGAGTGCCTACTTTGTTTTGGGTAATAGTTCTTAAACATTTCTATCTATCCAATGGAAGTGTTTAGAACAATCGTTATTTTGCTTTCTTACACCCAATAGTGACTTATTTACATTCTTTCACTTTCTCTGTTTTGAACTTTGCAAGGAAAAATTAAAAAGACAGTTTCAAACCATCACAGTCAATGATTTTGTTACCTTTCTCGAAGACTTCTTCAGCAGTCTCACCCCAGACGATGATGTCATCGATGAACTGAATGTGTTCTGGAGCTCCACCTTTCTCCAAAGCATCATGGATCACTGCATGGCAGATGGTTGAACTGTGAATCCACCCCTGGGGCAAACGGTTGAATGTGTACTGAATGCCTCTCCAGGTGAAAGCAAACTGAGGCCTGCATTCCTCTGCTATGGGAATAGAGAAGAAAGCATTAGCAATGTCTATGGTAGCATACCATTTGGCCTGCTTGGATTCCAGCTCATATTGGAGTTCCATCATGTCTGGTACAGCTGCACTCATGGGTGGAGTTACTTCATTCAAGGCACGGAAATCAACTGTCAGACGCCACTCTCCATTCTGCTTTCTCACAGGCCAGATTGGACTGTTGAAAGGTGAATGAGTTTTGCTGATGACCTTCTGACTCTCCAGCTGACGAATCAAGTTTTGAATGGGCACCAAAGAGTCACGGTTGGTTCTGTATTGTCTGTGATGCACAGTTTGAGAAGCAACCGGCAGCTTTACATCCTCTATCTCATGTTGTCCCACAACTGCAGATTCACCTGAAAGCTCAGGTCTAATGGACAACTTCAATTTTCCTCCATCAATTTCTACAGTTGCTATTCCAAAAGCCCATTTGTAACCCTTAGGGTCTTTAAAACGCCCTTCTCTCAGAAAGTCAATTCCCAAAATACAAGGTGCATTAGGACCTGTTACAATAGTATGTTTCTTCCACTGCTTCCCAGTTAAACTTATATCAACCTCTATCTTAAACAACTCTTGAGATCCACCAGTGACTCCCTGAATAGTTATAGATTCTCCCCCTTGATAATTTGATGGTATTATGGTGCACTGAGCTCCTGTGTCAACCAAGGCCCTGTACTTCTGAAATTTTGAAGTGCCAGGCCACTGGATGTACACATCCCAATAGATTCTGTTATCTCCATTATCCCTTACCTCCCCCTGGCGGAAGGCAGGGCACCCCTAATGGTGGGGATTACATCCACATGTACAGCTGGCACAACGTCCAGCATCAGAATTAGGATCACTGTTGGAGCTATCAGAGTTGTTCTGGGAAACTGAGGAAGCGACAGCTACCCTCCTGGTATTGCTACCTCGGGATCTGCCCCTCTGCAGCTCCCGTAACCTCTTGAAAAGATCAGAAGTTGGTTGACCATCCCATCTGTTCATGTTCTCACCAAACTGATCACGCAGAGTTATCCAGATACTGCCACGTGATTGCCTCTGCTGTCTGTTTTGGTTTGACCTATTCTGGAATGGCCTCCTTGGAGCATGTCTGTTCCTAACAGCTGAAACTTGTATCCATCTGGAGGAAGAGGAATCAGAATCATCCCCCTTCATCAAGTTGGATATGGAGGTTTTAAGTTCCTCCTTCAGCTCTTTCATGCAATTCTCCATCTTTCCAGACAGAGCCTCAATGGCTGAAACCAAAGAAGTACGTGCAAGACTATCCTCCAACTGCCTCATTTGGTCAGTGAAATGGCCAACAGTGGGAGGCACTCCACCATAATTTCTTGCCACAATCCTGCTTGCCAGAATAGTAGCATAATTAGGAGGAGCAAGCTTAATGAGCTTTTTGGCAAGGCCTGTTCCAACAGGAATTTCATCAGGATTCAGGGTCTTATGATCTCCATACATTACTTCTCTCACAGCAAACTCTCTCAGACGCTTGATTCCCTCAGCTATTGTGGTCCAAGGCTTAGGGTTCCATGGTAAATCATCTCTGCTGGGGTACCTCAGCGAGACTGCCAGTAGGAGGCGTGCCCACAGAGAAACTTTACCAATGCACTTGCCTAGATGCCTGTCTATGCCTGTATCCTTTGAGAGCATCCCCAACTGAGAGGCCGACTTGTCACCTACCACCAATGCTGGGGCTCCCATATCAAAACACCTGGCTAGCCAAGACAGGACTGGCTCATTATCTCCTCTGATGTAATCCTTCCTCACATGTCTAATTTCCTGTCTGGGTGCATTAGCTGACTGTATGTCATCCTCATCATCATCATCATCATCATCCTGAGGTTGCTGTCCCCATAATCCTGTTGTAATCCTCCGTTGAATTTCCTTGAGTTCAGAGGCTCTGCCAGCAGTTGCTAATCTACCAGGGTCTACATCCTGACCTACATCTCCATCATCCATGTGGGGTCTCAAGAGGTCTACCAGAGTTTTAAGGCTAACCCTCTCTTCCTCATCAGAAGGATCTTTCTTAACAGAGGGACCCTGAGTAGAAGGACCCTCATCTCCATCTGCACCATCTCCTGCAGCATCTGCATCTCCTTTACGCTTTCTGGTTACAGTGGCCACCAAATTTACTGGCTTGGTTTTCACATTCACAGCAGAGTTGGAAGAGCAAGTAGCCTTATGTCTTTCTTGACACAGTGCTATCAGTAGCCATATGATTATTCCAAGAAGCAACAAAATTAAGGCAAGCACAAGATATCTAGGGTACGACTGGTTCCAAAGACCCTCTGTAGTTGTAAGAGGAGTAACAAACTCATATGTGTCTGCTAGCAGATCCATAGTTGAGTTACCATAGCTTCTTAGCCCAATAAGACCACAACAGAATTCACCAACATTCAGTAACTTGTTCTTAACCCAAAGAAACGACTTATATGCCACATATCTCACAATCTTGTCTATCATGCAGGAAACAGCCCATCTGTAGACAATCACACTGATAACAGAGGAAATAGAATTACTCAAAATCCAAAACAGCTTCATTTTGCTTCCTAATCTGAGCAGAAATAAATCACAAGCAATCGAGCCCCGAGTTGGAGCGCCAAAAATAAAAAGTGTGTCGGTGTGAGCTGAAATTCCCCCCCCCACCAACAATAACCAGGCTAGCTCAGTCTGGAAGCAAATGAAAAGCTGTATTTACAAGCAGAGTCTAAAATCTACAATGAAATGCAATGAATATGTACAAATATACAAAATTCACGACATTCACAAATATATACAATCAGCAGAAAAAGCACAACCGATCTCCCTTTGCTTCCCCCCAAGGGGACCCTCCCAAAGGGGCCTCTCTCTCCCAGGAGCTTCCCCCCCAGACCCCCCTGGACAGAGAAGCACAGTTAGTTAGAGCAGAAAGTTGTTAACTTAGCTGCCAAGGTCAGTGTGTTATCTTCAGCCAGAAGAGAAGAAGAAACAGCAGCCAGACAGCCCAGCAACTGCCCCCACTGCCGAACGCAGAATGTGCAGAGTGCCTACTTTGTTTTGGGTAATAGTTCTTAAACATTTCTATCTATCCAATGGAAGTGTTTAGAACAATCGTTATTTTGCTTTCTTACACCCAATAGTGACTTATTTACATTCTTTCACTTTCTCTGTTCTGAACTTTGCAAGGAAAAATTAAAAAGACAGTTTCAAACCATCACACACATAAAAATATTTCATGGTGAAGAAAGTTATGTTTCATTCTCAATGACATTTTCTTTTTTTACTTAGTGTTTCTTATACTTCAAATGTCAGCTCATTTTTCATAACTTTTTTCATATTTCAACATGAAAGATCAAAACCCTTTATTATGACGTTCTCATCCTTCAGTGAAACTAGTCAGTGAATTGGATGTAAATCTGGAAGTTGTTTGGTCAGTCTGAAGTTACTGTCACGGTGAGGAAAGAAACGGATCACAGAATACCAAGGATTGGAAGGGACCTTTAGGAGATCATCTGGTCCAATACCCTGCTAAAGCAGGTTAGCCTAGATCAGGTTGCACAGAAACACATCCAGGCTGGTTTTGAAAGTGTCCAGAGACTTCACAACATGTCTGGGCAGCCTATTCCAATGCACTGTCACCCTCAAAGTAAAGAGGTTTTTTCCTTAAGTTCAAGTGAAACCTTCTGTGTTCTAGTTCATACCCATTACTGCTTGTCCTATTACCAGCCACCACTGAAAAGAGCCCAGCACCCATTGACAAGATCCCCTCTCAGTCTTCTCTTTTCCACGCTAAAGAGCCTCAGGTCTCTTAGCCTTTCCTCATAAGATAAAAGCTTCAGCACCGTAATCATCTTTGTGGCCCTGCATGGCTTTCCTCCAATCTTCAGACATCTCCCCTGTTCTCCATGAACTTTGAAAATAACCTTAGCCAGTTCCATCAGCACTCATGACTGCAGCCCATCGAGGCCCATGGATTTGTGGGTGTCCAGCTTGTCTAGGTGATCTCTAATCCAGTCCTCCTTGACTAAGGGAGAGCTTTCCCGCCTCCAGACTTTCTCTCTTACCTCCAGGGAATGAGTATCAGCCTTAGCACTAAAGACTGAAGCAGCATTCAGTAACTCCACCTTCTCTGTATCACCTGTCAGTAGGTCACCCACCTCGTTCAGAAGGGGGCTGATATTTTGCCTGGAGTTTCTTTTCCTGATGATGTACCTGAAGAAGTCCTTGCTATTTTTTGCAACTTTTGCCAGATTTAATTCCATTAGGGCCTTAGATTTCATTGTAACATCCCTACATACTCTGACAACATTTCTGTTTTCCTCCCAAGTGGCCAGTCCCTTTTTCCATATACTGTGAACTTCTTTCTTCCATTTTAGTTTTACCAGAAGTTCCTTGCTTAATCATGAAGGTTTCTTGCTTACCCTTCTTGATTTGTCACTCATATTGATGCACCCAATATTGAGCTTGGAAGAGGTGCTTGAATATAAACCATCTTTCTTCAGTCCCCCTGTTTTCTAGAGCCCTAACTCATGGGATTCTTCCAAAGAGGTTTTTGACGAGGTCAAACTCATCTCTCTTGAAGTCCAGGGTTGCAGTCCTATGTACTACCTACCTACTTCCTTGCATGATTGTGAATTCCACCATCTTCCACCATCTCATGGTCACTGCAGCCAAGGCTGCTTCCAACCTTCACATTCCCAACCAGAAGTTCTTTGCTCATTATCACAAGGTCCAGCAGCTCTCCTCTCCTTGTAGGGTCCTTCATCACCTGTCTCAAAAAGTTATCATCAATGCACTGCAGGATCTTCCTGGACTGTTTGTTTTTCATGTATTCTCTTTCCAGGAAGTATCAGGGTGGTTGAAGTTCCTCATGATAATCAGGGCATGTGATCTTGAGGCTACTTTAAGCTCTTTAAGTGACTTTAAGATGAAGAATTCCATGTCTCTACAGCATTTTTCAATCCTCTTTTAGAGACTTTTGTTTTACCATTAATCCTTGTAAAGCAGCACATCCTGTCTTGCCAGAAGAGTCCAATATTATTGCATTTACCAGCCTAATATGTAGATAAACACAGAGTGTCAGGTTTTTTTTTTGGAGGATACTACCAAAAGCAATGAGAAATGACAACTTATAAATTGTCTTATTAGCCTCTTGAATCGAGCCAAGATAGAATCTTACCACTTGCCAGCAAATAACTCAACACTCTTTCCCAGTCCCTGATGTCCCCAGTTGTCCCTGTGAGAGCTGCGCTGGGGAGGTACTTGTGGCAAGCTCCTCTTGGAGTCACTGAAGAGTATGGACCTGCACACCTCCCCCAGATGCTGTCAGCCAGCTCACAGGAGGCATAACATTTCAGACATAAACTGAGAGATTGTTTATAAAATTAAGTGCTTTCATTTCTGTTTTATCTTCCTGTTTCTGGAATGGGAAAAATACTTGGGTCTCAAAGACCAGTTTATGCTGTATTTAATTCCGTTACAAGGGCAAAAAATACTGATAAACCACATAGCTGTTATTTGTTTTGACCTAATATCCTGCAAACTACAATAAATGGAACTTTTTTTTCTACCCTATGAAGATGAAATTCTTGGCTTTAAAGAAGGACTGGAGATTAGAACTTAAGACATTTTTATTACGACTGCTATCTTGTTTATTACCTTTTCTTGTCTTCTTCTTTTTTTTTTTTTTTTGGAAATGATTTGTGAATAAACTGCCTTAAAAAAAAAAAAAGATAGAAAGAAGATAGGCTTAGATTATATTAAAGTTCATGTGGGAAAAGATTGTAAGGTAGTTCTACTTGTAGTCCAGTGCGGTGTTAAGATAAAAGATGCTGATGTTTGCCTGTGTCAGAGCCCTGGACTGTTGGTGGAATTATTTGGAAAAATTAACCTTTGCCTCCAGTTTTCAATGCTTCAATAAGGACTTGCTCTGACACATCTAAGTGAGCTGAAACAATCAAACAGTTTACAGTATCATAAAATTGTCAGGGTTGGAAGGGATCTCAAGGATCATTTACTTCCAACCCCCCCTGCCATGGGCAGGGACTAGAACAGGTTGCTCAAAGCCCCATACAGCCTGGCCTTAAAAACCTCCAGGGATGGAGCTTCTACCACCTCCCTGGGCAACCTGTTCCAGTGTCTCACCACCCTTATGGTTAAGAATTTCTTCCTAACATCCAATCTGAATCTACCCATTTCTAGTTTTGCTCCATTCCCCCTAGTCCTATCACTACCTAACATCCTAAAAAGTACTTCACCAGCTTTCTTGCAGGCTCCATTAAGATATTGAAAGGCCACAACAAGGTCTTCTCACAGTCTTCTCTTCTTCAAACCGAACAACCCCAACTCTCAGCCTGCCCTCATAGGGGAGGGGTTTCAGCCGTCCAATCATCCTCCTGACCCTTCTCTGGACACATTCCAGCATGTCCACATCTTTCTTGTAATAAGGGTTTCAGAACTGGACTCAGTACTCCAGGTATAGCCTCACAAAAGTGGTGTAGGGGGGGGAGAATCACTTCCCTCATCCTGCTGGCTATGGTTCTCTTGATGTACCCCAGGATATGGTTGGCTTCCTGGGCTGCAAGTGCACACTGACGGTTCATATTGAGCTTCTCAATCACCAGCATGCCCAAGTCCTTTTCTTCAGCTTGTATCAGTGCCTGGGATTGCCCCAACCCAGGTGCAGGACCTATCAGCATGGTTTATTATTTCATCTGTGGTTGATTTGCCTCCTATCTGGGTACTAACAATGATTTAAGTAAAATGAAAAGGAGTCTTCAGTCCGCTTGTCAAAGAATGAAGGATTAAATTCTTTTAATAGTCTGTTCATGTAGATCTTAAGTGATGGTGTTTGATTGCACTTGTGGGTAGTGCAGCAAATGCAGTCTCAGATTTTGAAGGAATAATGAACTTTTTTTAATCTTGTTTGAAATAGATAATTTTTTCAGATTTGACTTTTTTTCTTCATCTTATTCCAAAGTAACAACAAGGCAGACCTTAAAAAAAAAAAAAAGAAAAGGTGAAAGACAGGAACATGAAAAAATACTATCTAGTTTTGTGCTTAGATGTAACACCATCAGAAATAATCTGAAGGGCTAGCTTGTGTTCAGGACTTTTGATTGTAGAAACCATTCATTAAATAACACAGGATTTGGTCAGAAATTTATTTAAAAGCTCTATAAATATCAAGCAGTTTATTTTTAAGATGTAGGCTATGTGTTGAACTTTGGGTTCATTAATTGTGAAATCTCTGCAAAAGGAATTGTCAAGGGTTAGAGCTAGGTTAGACAACATACAGTGGATGTGTTTTAACTTGATTTCAGTAAAGTATTCAACACTGACTCCCACAGTATCCTTGCAGCTAAACTGAGGAAGTGTGGTCTGGATGATTGGGTAGTGAGGTGGATTGAGAACTGGTTGAAGGGAAGAAGTCAGAGAGTTGTCAGTGGGGTGGAGTCTAGTTGGAGGCCTGTGTCTAGCAGAGTCCCTCAGGATCAGTACTGGGACCAGTACTATTCAATATCTTCATCAACAACCTGGATGAGGGAACAGAGAGCATTGTCGGCAAGTTTGCTGTTGATGCCAAACTGGGTGGAGTGGCTGACACACCTGAGGGTTGTGCTGCCATTCAGTGAGACTTAGACAGGCTGGAAAGCTGGGCAGGGAGAAATTGAATGAAATCCAACAAGGGCAAGTGTAGAGTCTTGCACCTGGAAAAGAACAACCCCAATGTATCAGCACAGGCTGGGGACTGACCTGTTGGAGAGCAGTGAAGGGGAAAAGGACCTGGGGGTCCTAGTGGATGGGAGGTTGACCATGAGCCAGCAATGTGCTCTTGAGCCTAAGAAAGCCAACACCATTCTGGGGTGGATTAGAAGGGGTATAGTTAGTAGGTTGAGAGAGGTTCTTTTCCCCCCTCTATTCTGCCCAGGTGAGGCTGCATCTGGAATATTGTATCCAGTTCCTGGGCCCCTCAGTTCAAGAAGCACAGGGAACTGCTTGAAAGAGCCCAGCGCAGAGACATAGAAATTATTGAGAGAGTGGAACATCTTCCTTACAAGGAGAGACTGAGGAAACTGGGGCTCTTTAGTTTGGAGAGGAAGAGACTGAGGGGTGAACCTCATTAGTGTTTATAAATATGTAAAGGGTGAGGGCCAAGAGGATGGAGTCAGGCACTTCTTGGTGATGCCCAATGATAAGACAAGGGGAAATGGATCATTTGAGTGTTACAGTCAGCATAAAAGAAATGACAGAAAAGACAGAGAAGTAAAGCGGAAGAGCTCTCACTTTTGTTGGAAACAACTTATAGTAGCAGCTGAGTCCAGCTGTTGCAGCATGCCAGATGTGGTGAGGTAACATCCTGAGACTATGCTCACAGCTGATGGGTGTCAGTATGGGGCAGTACCAGGAGGAGGTCCATGAGCCACCTGTGTCCATGCAGGTGGAAACATATTATTGCTTACTTTCAGTTGTTGATTATTTTCAGCACAACTCATGAGCCCTGGCGCATGCTACCATGAAATACAGAATGGCTCTATGGAGATCAGCTGCTTGTAAGAGACCAAGCACAGTGCTTCACTTCAAGTATTTGGCTACTGCATAGACACCTTCCTTTCTAGATCATCTTTAAAGCTGTTCCCTTCAGAGCATCTAGATAAGGCACAAAAGGGTAAATAGTTTCCTTGCTCCTAATCTCAGTTTTTCAGGGATTCCTGAGTGGAATCCATTTCTTTGATGGCAGTAAATATAATCAAACAATTTTGAGATAAGAGGCTTTAAGAGACCTGTCTCAGAAGAACTGTAGACTTGGAAGTGACTGTCCCACAGTTTTGGAACTGTCCATCTTTCTTGTCATTTTCCATCTTTCAAAGACTTGAAGGTATAAATATAATTTCCAGCTCAGATGTACTTACGATCTTCAGGCTTGGGTTTTTAATGAGATGCTGCAATGCCCCATGTACAGTCATTTAGATATATGCAGGAATTTGTTTCTTTGTACATTTATAAACAGATAAAAATTGCTTTATCTTCACCTTAAAACCAAAATTACTAAGATTTATGTAAGAAGATAATAAAACATAACAAAGGACCTGAAGCTATCTGTCGAGGGGTAATATAAACTCCACTTAGTCTTCAATAAAAACAAAATAGCATACCATAACCATTTACAGCATGTACTTTAACACAATTAGCAGTCTGAATGCTCTGAAGAGCTTCTGGAATGTGTTAACATGGAAGCTGAATGTCATTTTACAGAGGAAGAGTGATCTTTTCAATATTTTTTGTGCCACTACAGAGATTAAATGTTACTTTTATGTGCATTTATAAAACTATCTTTTCAGTTATTAATAAGTGCCAAAATTTTACAACTAACTGTGACTTCCCTGCCCATGGCAGCAGGGGTTGGAACTACATGATCCTTGAAGTCCCTTCCAACCCTGACAATTCTGTGATTCTGAGATTCTTTTTTTTTAAGTTAAATATGTTGAACTGAATATAGCTAGTATGTATTTATTTAATTATATATAAATATTATTTTTCCAATTTAAAATGTGTTTGTTTCAGTTACGCAGGACAAAATTTGCACTAAGTAAAAATCATTTAATTGATTTCAACAATTGGTTCATAGTAAAGTAGAATATATTCAGATCTTAATAACTTACACTTTTGGATGTTCAGTCTAGATGTTTTAATATGTTTTGAGAAGAAAATACTAAATGGTTCAGTTTTATAGCATGGGAACAGCTTAGAAAGCTGTAAGGGATTCATTCCATCTTTCTCAGACTAGATCATAAACCCCTTGTCTAAATACATATGAGTAATGTGAGAGAAAATATAAATCTACAATGGCAAGAATGGCAAACAGAAGCTAAATCCCTTCTTACATCTTGCCTCAGTTTTTAGCCAGCCTTCAGCTGGTGGATGATCTTAAATTATTTTTAAAAAAGAAGTAAAAAATCATTTATAAAAATAGTCAATTTTTGAAAGAAAAAAAACAGTCTTTAGCATCTGTAGTAACATCAGCTATGGCATAGTTTACAGTGCTATTAATTTCAAGGGAGAAAGTTAGCTGCTTCTATTCAAAGACAGGGAATGCTTTTATGAGATATAAATGTGTGTGTGTATAAAATGTGATGAAGTAATTGTAACAGCTATTTATGTGCTTATATTGGGCCACATGCTTTGGCTGAGGCAATAGGCACAGCCCTGATAGGTTCAATATAATTGTGAATGCTTTAGCCTTGGATTTAAGTATTTATCTTTTCAGGAACAGGGATAATCTTCAAACGGATAATAAGATCAGGAGTAGGTGAAGGAGGATGCAAACATGAATGTTGCTTGCAGCAGCATTCATTGGTAGTTTCAGCAATGGGGTTAATTTGGCGTTGAGAGCTCTTTTTACCTCTATGAAGACAAAGACTGTAGTAGTCAGCATATGTTGGCTTAAAATTACTTATCACCATATCTTTTGCAGACATATACAGAATATAGATACAGTAAAATCATGTGTAACAAAAGTAAGAGCAGTTAACTCTTTTGGTTTCTTTCTCATTCTGACATTTAAAAATTTTGTTTAAAAGAAATATTATTCCAATAAAATCTAGCCTAACTATATACAGATACAAGTCTTTTTTACATACAAGTTTTTTTTTCAAAAATAATCAATCCATTTACTTTTCTGAATTAAGTAGGACTGCAGCCAGCTTTATTCTATAAGAATTAAATCTGTGATGGCCAAAACACAGATTCTGTGCCAGACTGTGAGGAGGAGGAGAAGGAAGAGAACTCCTTTCTACATGAGGTTGGGAGTCACAGAAAAATCTGTGGGGGTTAGAGAAATGCTGTACAGTGAGTGAAATTGATGGAACATGATTGTTTTGGACACTGTGTCTGAAACAAGTGAGTAGAAATGAAGCTTAGCCTCTTTATCTTCCCTCTCCTTCACCAGAGCCCTGGGAGATAAACAATCTCTGTTTTCTGAACCAAGCCAGTTGTACTACATACCAGAGTAAATAACTCTCTCTATTACCCCTGCTCATATATTCCTTATTAATCCTATTTTAGCCTTATTTCTTGTCACTGGAAAAGGACAATGAGGAACAGACCAGGTCATGGTTATTAAACAGCAAAAAGAAGACTGGGGCAGAGAAAGATTATCTTCGCTGCAGGCAGGAAGTAGCTGCTAAAGAGAGACTCCAGTAGCCTCTTTGGCAGGAACAGAAATGTGTGTAGGAAAGCAGTAGGAGAGATATCAATCTACCACCACCTCCTCAGGCACAGGCAAAGGGTTTTCTCTCCTGTACTTTGGCCAGACTCTGTCAAATACCTGTTCTCAGCAATGATGAAAAACTAAGAAGCGTAAGTTCCTTTGGGTGAAAGAGAGTGGTTCTGGTTTTTAATGAGTCTAGATTTCTACACTTGAAAATGTGATTTTCTTAAGTTTTCTTATATCGTGTTTGTATTATATGAAATGTTAAAAACTAAAAGAATATTACACCTACAAAAGGGGAAAAAACCCAAATTTATTACATTATGTTTGCAAATTTCACTGACAAGATACTCTAGTAGATTTAATTCAAAGAAAAATAACAGTTTTCAACACTTCAAAGAATGGAAAAATGATAATAGAATGTATGATGATTTTCTTAAGGCCACAACAGGTTTCTGTCAAATACAGGACTAGAAGTGGATAATCTTGAAAAATATTGATGAAAGCAAAGTGTTCAACAGTTAGAGAATGTTGGTTGTGTAAATGTGTGCAGATATTTGCAGATACTGAGTAGTGAAAAAGAAAACTCTTCCCAACATGATCATAACATTATGGTCACAATTAGAGACCATTAATGTACAAGAATAGTACGTCCATGGGTTTGGAGCAGTCTCAAAAAAACGACGACTTCAGTATCCATGTATTAGTAAAACTAGACCACAGACAGATATCAGACAGATATTTATATCACAAGCTACTCCAGGTTAATTAGAGAAGAAGCTACTGAAATAGCACAGCGACAATACAAAGTTACAGGTAAATTTGGTTTAATCTTTAGAACTTATAACCATGGGTAATAATGACTTTTCCTCCTCACAGCAGCTACTTGTGTATACAGTATCCCTTTGTAGTAAATTGCATACTTAAAAGAGCTTGATTTTCTGTGGTCTCTGTGAGGTATTATATCAAGTTCAGACACATCAATAAAACTGACTTGTACCCAAAGAAAAAAACTGAAACAGCTGCTTGTTTTCAGCTCTTGCCAGTGGCTCATAAATAACAATACAGCTGCAGATCTGCCAGCAGTAAAATGACTGTATTATCTTCTGAATAGCCTTCATATCAACAAATCAATTACTACGTTACATTTTCCCGACTTCATAATTCTTAGGAACTATGAAGGTAAAAACAAATTAAAATATATTGATGCAAGTGAAATGTTTGTACTTCGAATGCCATGTAGGTTATAATTTTCCAAACTTTTTTTTCTTTTAGATATTACTATTATAAGAACGTGGGTATTCCTTTAATGGAAGTGTATTTGCTACAGCTTTGTGACAGAGTAGATGCTAGACTTTTCCTGACAGTCTCTGTCAGTAAAGGTAGTGATCAAACTCTGAGCATGATGTCTTCCCTCCCTGAAGTTCTCACCCAGCACAATTTCCTACTTCCTCAGCATACTACTGTGGTGATTTGGCCCTGGCTGGGGGCCAAATGCACACCAAAGCCATTCTATCACTCCCCTTCTTAGATGGATAGGAGAGAGGGGAAAATATAACAAAAGCCAGTTATAAGATAGAAGCAATTTAAGAATAACGACAAGCAAAGCAATAGACTCTGCAGAAGCAAAACCAGAGATGTTAATCTCTTCTTCCCATCAGCACACAGTGGTCAGTCACTCCCAAGAAGGAGGGCTTTCTACACGGAATGATTCCTCTGGAGGACAAACTCCATGGATGAATATCCACCCTGCTTCCTTCTTTCATTTTGTTCTTATATCTGAGCTGATGTCATATGGCATGGAACACCCCAGTGTTGGCCAGTTTGGGTCAGCTGGCTTGGCTGTGTTCCCTCCCAAGATCTTGCCCACCCCCTCAGACCCTCAGGGCAGGGTAATGTTGGAAAAACACCGCCTGGATACTTGTTCAGTAGTAGTCAAAACACTGGTGTGTTATCAGCTACTACTACAAAACACAGCACTAGAAGGATGCTTCGAAGAGAATTAGCTCTAACTTGACCAAACCCAATACAATCAGTCAGGACACTACCTTCAAGAGAAGAAACTAATTAAAAAAAAAAAACAACAAATAAAACAAAAGAAGAGGGCAACAGAAACAGCGAAGCAGTACCATCATATTAGTATTTCTTGCACAGCACTCTCTCTTGAGGAACTTTGACGGAAATCTTCATTAATTGACTGGAGAAGAGTAATGAATATTAATAAATTTGGAGTAACGGTAGACAAATTCTCTCCTCTAGGTACTCCAAGGTAGAGTCAAAATTTGAGCTAAAAACAAAAGAGCATCTACAGGCAGTACTCCAGGCATTACTTTGTACAGTGAGAAATAAAATCAGACCTGTTTCAAGGTTAGACTATGTGAAAAAGAGTTTTAAAAAGACTTGATCCCTGAGCAGGTAAGGCCATTAAGTATCTGTTAGTAAAGAAATTATCAAAAGTACTTTCCACTGTCACATTTTGCTTCAACTCATGGTTCATCAATTCTGTGCACACACTTTGCAAGGATATAAGAAGAAATACTGCTCATGGGAAATGTAACGTTGCATAAGGCTCGAGAACTACACTGGTTTTAGCATTGATGTGGCATGCATTTGAGGACATAATTCTTGCAGACAACTTGAACCATAATTAGGTTTCTCAACCTTTCTTGTGAAAGAAAAGCTGGGGATCATAGGAAATCTGCTTTTCTTGAAAAAAAGACCAAGGAAAAATTTCAGTAGAGGAGAATGAGCTAAAAAAAGAACAAGTAGATACAGTTGAGAGACACCTTAAACTGGGAAGTTATTAGTGACTAAGCAAGGGGTCATTTGAATACACAAAACATTTAATCATGCAATTAGTGTTTGAAAACTAAGACAAAAATGAAATGTCAGTGCCTACCTTGTTAAAAATGGTGATGAGAGTGATGGCAAAGCACACAGGAAAGCCATGGTAACAGTCACAAGACAATGATTTCTGTTCCTTAATAAACACTAATTCTTCTTATTGCCTTCACCTCCTGTCTTAGAAAGTATGGAATAAATGTAACTTTCATTCTTAAATGAATAATAACAATAAAATAATAACAATAAAACCAAAGCTTGCCTTTGAAGGTGAGGAAATACATGAGGGAAATGTGATTCAATACAAAATTCAGCAATCATATTGTATCAAAAGGAAAATTCATACTTGTCTGACCTGTACTCGCCACTGTCTGGTCAAATGGATCTATTAGGAGACTTATTTACTTTGTGACTATTGAAGAGTGTATACTCAGATATAATCACAATTATTACAACTATTATTGTAATAACTCTCAATTATTTGTGGAAAAAGCCAGTAGAAGGTAGAATTCTGATTACTTTTCTATGTAAGAGCTACACTTGAGAGGGATGAAACCAGGAGTTTCTATTGCTATTTTTGTCAAAAGCAGTAGTGTAACAAAACCTGCGTTTAAAGTCCTAATGACTGGTCTTGAATTAAATGAGAGACTTGACTCCAGGCTTGTAATGGATATACCTGCTATAGCTGTCTTGGAAAACGGATGTTAGATGCAGTACAGAAGTGACCTCTTACAACCTCCCCTAAGAGCAAGAACACTCAACTTCCTCACACACTTTTGTACAATAGTCATCATCTGAAAGGCAAAGTCAGCTTGTTTGATTTGGCTTTTACAAGTATGTTGTCTCCTAAATAGGTACTGGTTGATGAATTATATCCTTGAGCTTTCCATGGCAAAGCATTCTCCTTTGTCATAAGAATATTAAAAGCAAAGCAGATTCTAGATTTGGTACAGGAGAATATATAACTAGGTATTTATGATGGGTCTTACTGAAGTATTTCATGTGTACTGCCAAAGCTATTTCTCTTTCTTCACTGCCTGTGTAGATTTAGAGAGTGGCATGAGCACTGGTATATGTAAACATTTGTATGTGTATGTTTATTTATAGGTTATTGTGTAAATAACAGACCTTTTAAATTATAAATATTTCAGGCCTAATTTTAAACTTATTAGATTGCAATTTTTACAATTTTATTCTGTGGCATTACTACACAACATTACTGACTAAGCAGGATTTGATGAAAGTATTTCACACTGTTCAGTTTTATTCACACACTCTGAGTTGAATTGGATCTAGGAGCACTGTGTCAATAGCATGTTTTCAGGTTGCTTTCTGAAGGAAAAGAAGAAAATCTGCTCAAAGAGGTATTTTTTTATCTCTCAAAAGCAATCATTGTGCTTCTATCGTTAACATCTTTGATGGATAATCTTAGTATATATGTGTCTTCTGAGATTTCTTTTATATTTGGGGAGGTGTAAACTTTTGTACTGGTTGGAGTTAGTATAGGGTTGTGGTATGGTGGGGCAGAGGGGAAAATGAAGATTGCTATACAATCTTATTGCAAAGCTCAGCTTAAAATGGAGTATTTCCCCACTGAAGTATGACTAATTTCAAGGAAAAATATGAACAAAATAGACTGTCAATTTCTTACTTTGACTTGTCAGCAAATAAACTGGCAGCCATGTATAGATGAGTTACCACTGAGTTTTCAGTGAGCCTTTCAGTTCTTTCAGAAGGAAAAACAAGTCTTGAATTTTTCTTTCACTGAATGACATACTTCATCAGAATATCTTATTCAATATTGCATCTGAAAACAAATCAAAGTGAAAGACTTCTTGTATGTATAAATATGCGGGAACTTCCCACACAAATATCAAATTCAAAGCAGAAAATTGGAGTAATGACACTTCCTGTATACTGTAGAGTTTGCTTTTGTAAATATATAATCTCCTTTCTCCTCATTTTATGCTATTAAGCAAAATCTATTCTTTCATATGAAATGTCTACCTCTTAAAATTTTCATTGCCCTCAATATTATTAATAACTACTGTATATCTGAAAAGCACAAAGCTAATCTGTGATGCAAATGTAAAAACTAATAAGATATATATTAATGGAAATAAATAATTTAGAATATTTACAGAAAGTTCTAAATAACTGGTAAAATACATTATAACAATACATCTGAGTGATGAAAAGAATGAGAAAAAATAATGTGTTTGTGTGTATATATATATAAAGTGCAATGCAAACCAAATACTGTCTCAACAAGTATATTGTATGTAAACATGAAATTGCACCAGAATTCAAATATGTTCATTTCTATCCTCAGGCTATTTATTTCTACTTTTTCTTTCATTTGCCTTCCCTTTCAGTCTCAAGTGTTCTCCATTCTTCTCTAACAAAATTTCTTATTCTCTTTTTATTTAAGTAGGCTTGTGAATGTTATCAATAATGTAGTGTACCCCTTTACCATGGAAAATTTAACATGACTAACTCATTATTTCACAAATAAAGACTTGTCAAGTTGAAAAGATTCCCATCAGCAGAACAGAAGATCAAAACATATTGTCAGAAGTTCCTTTCAGAAATTAAGTTTAAAAGAAAACATATATGCGAAAAGTATAAAAGTCATGATAATTAACAGAAACACAAAATGGTAGTGATTCAACAAAGATACATTGACAAAACCAACAAGAAATCTAAAGAAATAACAAAACACAGGGAAAAAAATCAACAAATTAATTTAAAAATCCTCTTGCTTTTGGCTAACATAAACTAAAGATTATTTCAAGGAAATAACAAATGACAAAACCTTTTTTCTTTTCCAATTCCCTAAAAATAAGACAAAAAATAATAATTTTCCTTTGTTTTAACTGCATATTCAATATCAAAACCATATTGTATTGAGAAGTACTGACAGGCTAGAGAGCTGGGAGAGAGGACAGCCTCATGGAGTTCAACCAGGGCAAGTGTATGGTCCTGTCCCTGGGGAGGAAGAACCCCCTGCACTAGCAGAGGTGAGGGGTGAGCTGATGGAAAGCAACTCTGTAGAGAAGGACCTGGGAGTGCAGGTGTACAAGAAGTTGCCCAGGACTCAGCGATGTGCCCTCATGGCCAAGAGCCCAATGGTCTCCATGGGAGCATGAAGAAGAGTGCGGCCAGCAGGTCGAGGGAAGTTCTTCTTCCCATCTACTCTGCCCTAGACAGGCCAGAGTTCTGGGCTCCCCAGTTCAAGTGGGTCAGGCAAGTAGTGGAGAGAGTCCAGTGGAGGCTGTGAAGATGCCTAGGGGCCTGGAGCACCTCTGTGAGGAGGAAAGGCTGAGAGCCCTGGGGCTGTTGAGCCTGGAGAAGAGCAACCACAGAGGGGATATGATCAATGTTTACAAATATCTGAAGGGTGGGTGTCAAGAAGATGGGGCTGCACCTTTCCCAGTTGTGCCCAGTGACAGGACAAAGGGCAATGGGCACAAACTGGAAGACAGGAGGTTCCACCTTAACAGGAGGAGAAGTGGACTTTCACAGGCTAAATAACAGCACTGACCTTTGACTGCCACAGACCCAAACCTGGCTGAACTGATAACAGTGAGTCAGGAGAAAGCTCATCCAAAAATATCAATAATCAACATCAAGGATATGTTGTTTATGGTACCTTCTCATCCAGAGGACAGGGATCTTTCTGCATGTGCATGGGAGGGACAACAATTTACCTTCACCAGATTACCACAGGGATTTAGACATTCTCCCACTTTGGCCCACCAAGCTTTAGCTCAGGAGCTGGAAAAAATGCCAAAAGCGGAAGGTGTAGCTGTTTATCAGTCCATTGATGATGTTCTTGTAGTGGGTGATGAAACAGATGAGTTGGGAGTGCCCCAACACAATACAATCTCTCATTTGGAGAATTTGGGGTTGCAAATTCCCCCAGAAAAGGTCCAAAAACTTTCACAAAAAGTTAAATTATTGGGAATTTGGTGGAAGGGGGTATTACATGCATCCCACCAGATACCCTCACTTCCTTAGATCAGATCAAAATGCCTGAGTCAAAAAAAATTATTTGCAGCATGCTTTAGGATTATTGGTGTTTTGGAAGAAACATGTCCCAGACTTTTCTATCATAGCTAGACCTCTTTATGATTTGCTGAGGAAAGAGGTCAAATGGGAATGGTCTTCTTCCCAGGAAGAAGCAATGCAATTGCTAATTTCTGAAGCAACAGCTCACCAAGCTCTTGGCCCTATCCACCCTACAGATCCCTTTCACGTGGAATGGGGATTTGCCTTATCAGGACTGTCAGTACACATATGGCAATGGGGACCAGAGGGGTGCACACAGCCTGTGGGATTTTATTCTCATGGGCTTAAGGATGCTGAGAAGAGAGATACAGCTTAGGAAAAGGGTTTGTTTGTGGTCAGTTTGGCTCTCACAGAAGTGGAAAAACTTGTACAGCAGCAACCAATCGTATTAAGAGGACCATTTAAAGTAATAAAAGCAGTCACCACTGGAACTCCTCCCCCTGACAGGGTGACCTGTCTGTATGAAAGTGGTATGCCCAGATAGAACATTATTGTAACATTTTCTCAGTAGCTGAGGGACCTTTGAAAAACCTGGCAATACAAGAGATGGAGAGCCTGGACAGCAGCCAAGCCAAACCTGCCTCAGTCATTCATGTGGCCCCTCCTTTTCCTCAGGATCAGCCTGTTAGTGCCTGGTTTACTGATGCTGCTGCTGCTAAGAGAGAAAGGAAAATGTGGAAAAATTGGGCAGTAGCACTTCATACCTCTTCTAATGAGCAGATCATAACAGAGGGGGAGGGTAGTGCCCAGGTTGGTGAATTAATTGCAGTATGGAATGTTTTCAAGTGTTAAGAACAAGCCACTACCCCTGTCCACATTTACACTGATTCCCATGCTGTCTTTAAGGGATGTACTGAGTGGCTCCCTTTCTGGGAGGAAAATGGATGGGAGGTTACCAGAATTCCAGTGTGGCAAATGGAAAAATGGCAAGAAACCTTAAGTATTGGTAGTTAAGGAAATTTTTCAGTGGGATGGGTGGCTTCTCATCAGATTGGTGGTGGTTCAGCAGGCAAGTGGAATAACAGAGATAGTGAGATAGCAAGGCTAGCACCTGTGCAGAAGGGACAAATCACAGAGGGTTGGGAAGGCCTGTTAGAGTGGTTGCACGTAAAGTGCAAGCACACAGGAGCCAAGGATCTGCACTGTGAAGCCCATGCCAGAGGCTGGCCTGTCACCAGAGAAATGTGCAAAACATGCATATCAGCCAGGGAACAGTGCTGTACACGGCTTGAAAGACATCCCTTAGAGGATGACCCTCTGCATTTAAGAGAGGGCAAAGGATTGTGGGAAGCCTGGCAAGTGGACTATATTGGCCCCTTTAAGAGATCAGGAGGTAAATATTTTGTCCTAGTAGGAGTGGAAATAACATCAGGGCTAGTCCAAGCAGAAGCTTTTAAAAGGGCTACAGGAGAACACGCACTGAAAGCGCTGCAAGAATGGTTTGGAACTTTGCCATAGCCAGAAGAAATACAGTCTGATAATGGTTCTCACTTCACAGCCAGAGTTGTACAGGACTGGGCAAGAATCGAAGGAAGTAGATGGACCTTTCACACCCTGTATTATCCTTGAGCTAATGGGATCGTAGAAAGAACCAATGGTCTCTTAAAGTGACTTGTGAGACCACATGAGGGTAATTGGGATGCCTGCTTATGGGAAGCTGTAAAGGTGTAAATGACAGATGGGGGGGTAAATGGATGTCCCCAAATCACTGCTTTCTGCCCAGAGGCTCCTACTTTAGTTTCCTCACTAAAGGGACCAGATGATTCTAAGAATCCATCTCATTTCCCAGGACAGCTTGTTCTGGTGGAACTTCCCACCATGGGAAGCATGCCACTGGTACTAAATGCAAATGTATAGGTAGCCGTCAATGCCCTGGGTAAGGAGCATTGGATAAATACTGCTAGATAATTCCATGATTTTAATTTTGCCTCAGGGAGACAAGCTCTGCTGTTTTTCTTTTGCAGGAGTGTGGCAATGCATCCAAACCCCTCCCCCCTAATGGAGGCAGGAAAGAGGGTGAAGATCAGGAAGCGTGGGAAGAGGGGTAAGGAGGAAGGCACCTCCCCCCTTTCAATGCCATGGCAGCTGACACCTGGGCCCCTTCCCCCAGGTCACATGTCAGGGCAGAACCTTGGGTTAGCACAATAGAGAACCTGATGCTGGTCAGTTTCTTGCCCTTTTTTGGGCATGTGGAGCATGATCTGTGGCATTTTCGACACAGGACATTTGGACCATGAGCTGATATAAAATGGGTTTGCTAGAGAGCGCTGAAGGCTCTTCCTGGGATTTACTTTCCCCACATGTGGGGACTACACTCTGCAGTCAAGAAGAGTCCCTTGAGAAACAGAGACACTAGGAGGATTGCACACAACTGGAGCCAGGGTTGTGAGTATATTCAGCACCTGTCTGAGTCTCCTGGGAATACCTGCTTGTTGGTTAGGGGCAATGTACTGCTGTTGGGCTATGTCATTTTTTAAATACTGATCTTCAATCACCTGTACCCATTCCTGTAATCTGGAGATATGTGCAACCGAGCAACCAATTGTAAATATGTGCTGGTTTGAGCTCTGATTGGAGTTTAGGAGCTCAAATGATAACAGATTGAAATTACTCTCCCCTCACTTTTTCCTGGCAAGGTAGAGAGGGGAAAAAAAAGGGGTAGGGCAGAGGAGAGGTAAATTCATGAAAGAAATAGTCTGGAATTGGTTTGGAAGTAGAAGAGGTACTTTTTAAACTATATATACATCTATATACATCTATCTATCTATCTATCTATCTATCTATCTATCTATCTATCTATCTATCTATCTATCTCAGTAACAGGAAGGGTTCACAAAGGTAAGGAATGAAGGCAAATAGGAAAATATACAAAATCAGGCCTGGATGGCCTTTTATTCCCCTGGATGTGAGTGGATTGAGTTGGAAGAAGTAGGCCCCGGTCAGTGCAGGAGGCAGCGGCAGCAGCAATGTTCTTTCGAGCAGATGAGGCAGGAAAGAGAGCAAGCAGCGAGATGTCCACCCTCTTTATAGGCTTGCTGGACAGGAAGCGGGAGTGCAATAGACCACCTTTGAGCCAGGGGACCCCTCCTCCTGGGGAGGGGGCAGGAACCGAGTCCCACCTGGCTCAAGTTTCTTTTGTCCACCTGGCGGGCTGGGTTCTTTCAGCCCCATCCAGGATGGGTGCAACCCAGCACAAATTAATAATTTATAAATTTGTATATAAGTTACGCAGGTGGCGGGATTCCTAAATTAATAAAATAGATTATATTTGGTCTGTTTCCTGCCTGCATCCCTTTATCCATAACAAGGAGAACCCTGAAGGACCCTGAAAACTGCATAGATGGCACCTGAATGAAGAAGTGGAGGCCTCCATTCTAAAATGACCAGTTGTCTAATTGGGCTGATGATTGGACTGGTAATATTTTTCTGCATCTTACCTCTAACCTGTAACCAAAAGGATGCTGAATGGCCTTGGTCCAAGGCCATTGTCATTTACACTTACTCTCTAGGTCGTTACCCCAAGGGCCACCTCCCAAACTTGGTTATGGTGGTAATGCATGACACTGGTGTGTACCACCCACTCGAATGGGAGCTGGATAAGAAGGATCCTATTAGAATCCTGAATGGAATAATTGGAGAAAGGATTAAGGTAGGATGCAGAAAAGTGGAAGGATCTCTCTACGAAAAAAATCTTTTTAATTCAGATTTGACAATCGAAATTCACCCCAACATCACTGCAAAACTTTGTCCTTCTGCAGATTGGAATTGTGTCAAGCAAGATCCCTTGATCATGTGTTGCTGCCAAAACCACGTTGGTAACTACACCCTGGACCCAAGTACCTTCAATGTTGAAATTACCAAACTCTGTGGGAATGAGAAAAGTGACTGTTGGTACAACTTCACTCTGACCAAGCCTGTCACTGTGGTGTGTGATTGGCACATGAATCCACCAGATCAATCTGGTTTATAGGGCCTAATGTTCAAATTCAAAATAAATACCACACCTAAATCTCCAGTGAGGCTTGTTGCAGTGGTTCCACAGGGTGGTGTGGATACTCTGTTTTCACTTACTAACAAAAGTGAAGTTTTACCTTCTTTTACAGTGACACAGGGAGACAATGTTGTGATATGATGCAGACTGGTTACTGAATCCCTTGTCGAACCCACAAACACTTATGGAATTGGACCACAAGGCCCAGAGTTGTCATGCAAAAATCAAAGCCAAGATTGCTGGCTAAATGTGACTGCTGTACAGAATTCCCACAAGGTTATGTGTGGTAAAACCAACAAAAGGTACCGGGGAGAACACAAAATAAATGTGGTAATCCCCACCATCCAACCAACTGTTGTGCTTACTCCAAAGATTTTTCAAATTCAACCATATGTACTCAGAAATACAGGCTGACAGCAAATGTTGTTCAGTCCGGCATGGTCCCTTAAATGACTTGAGTTGCTGATGCAAACTAATGTTTCAGAAATTCAGCCAGCTTGCTCACCTTTCCTAAGAACATCTCACGAGGGATGGACAACCTGGCTGAGGAAACAGATCCCTTCTAAGAAACGAATGCAGAGGGACCTAAACGGTGTCTTGGGCACAGGATTGGGAGTTCTAAACAGTATGGATACAGAAATATAGATGAACAAATTGCCTGCTAGTGTCCTGGCTCAGTGAGTCTTTGCAATCCTCCCTATTGGCTTTGGGAACTAACCGGTGGCTGCAATGAAATGTGTTACCAAAATGGGAAAAGGTAAATGTAAAAGATCATGAATTGATTGTAGATGCACTTGGTGTGCTCCAAAATAACCTCTCTCTGGCCCTCATTTGTACCCAGGCTCAACTGTGGATGCAATCAGTAGCTGCTTCAATCATAAAAGAAGGTGAAGAAGGCACTTCCCCACTGAAATTCAGAAAATAGTTTGGGACAGTGCAACTGACTTCGAAAGGAAACTCCAGTCCTGGTGGACCTTGGTAAATTTCACTTATGACTCTGACACCAACACAGCTACAACTTTCTTGGTAACCATTTACAGTGCTACAGTATCCTCGATTTCCTCTGTCATTACATGAGGATTATACCATCATGGAGCTGTACTCTATCCTTTTGAGCCTAGCGTATGGGCCCGAAAGGTGGATGAGAAATGGCAACCTGTGGATTTAGAATCTTGTATTGTGCGAGAAACAAAGGTTTCATCTGTGAAAGTCATGCAATCAGAGCGCAGGACATTTGTTTGAACACTAAACAGAGTATTTGTCATTTTGAGGTTTTCCTGATGAAATCCCTAGAACGGTGCTGGAGTGCATTGGCAAAGGCTGTGTATGTTTTAGAACTGCTTGTGATTTGGTATCTGTAGACAAGGTGATTGTAAATATTAAGAATCATTCAAACTTCTGTGCTTGTAGTTTTACTGAGATTACCGGATGTGACTTCTCTTATTTAGCCCCACCAACTCCTGCAGTCGAATTACACTCTGATTCATGAACTGCTGCTGGTAACCATTGGGATGAGTCTCACTTTAGGAAGGCAGTTGTTACAACACCAAGATTTGATCAGGATTTTGGAAACGGTTGGAGGTAATTGACAGAAAACCTTAATAGCTGTTCATCATGGTGTGGAAGAAACACATCATGTTTTGAAAAGAGTTCAAAAGGATGCAGAATACAGATGGTGGGACACATTTTTTGGATGGCCATCTACTGCTACAGGCATCCTGAACAAGTTGTGTCACCCCATTGTTGTTCTCTTGATAATGGTTTTGATCCATTTTGGTTTGTCAGTGATATTGTACATCATGAATTGGAAAATAATGACTTAGACAACACGTCTGACAGCTGTGCTTGATTCATATAATCTGCTCAATGTCCCATCTGATGTTGACATTCCTAAATGTATTGATACCAAGATTGATTGAATGGGAAAATCATTTCAGATGAGGAGATTTTCTCTTCTGATGTCTGTTTGATGCTTATTGGTTACTTTTTAAAATTGTTTCAATAATCAGAATATTTTTTGATTTTGATTTTTTGATTTTACACCCTTCCTATTACTTTTACCTCTATTTCCCTCTTTCCGCCCCTCTGTCTTTCTGTTTCTGTCTTATGCTACCATCATGGGATTCCAGCAACAGCTCTGAGACACGGGGTGCTGTAAGGAGCAGTCCAAAGACCCTTGTTTGTTTCATCATTGCCATCAGGAACCAGGACCCCCATGCCCCAAGGAGAAGTTCAGCCTGACTGAAATTCAGGCTAACATCCTAGCATGAGTTCTGCAGTGGTTTACTCTGTAATAAGCTACTGATTAAGTGGCTGAGCCTGTGCATTGGAACGTGGTTTCCGTGGTTTCCATGGTTTTCCAGGTGCAGGTTCCGTGGGAGAGACATAGATGGTGCCAAGGGTCTGTCCTTGCCAAGTCTGACGGATGACCCTACTGTGTGCGAGCATCACTTTGGAACAGAGAAATGGAACTGCAGACAAGAGAGACTGAGGGCCTGGTGTTGCCAAAGGAACCATGAATTTTAGTGACCTCTGCTCATTATAATGTCATTAGAATATGAAAACACCTCCTGGCCTGAGGCTATCTGCCTCCAAGGTAGACCATGCCTTGGACAAGCCTCCTTGAGCATGTGTGGAAGCCTTACTCGTGGCAGGCACAAGGGTCAGAGAGAGGCAAAGTTCAGACATCGACAGGTGTGAAGTTGATTATCAAAGATGTCTCCCTAGCAACCGGACTTGTTTGGAGTTTTCCTCTGTCTGTGTGTGTGTGTCAGAGCATGTTACCTGAAGAGTTCTGAAGAAGCAACAAGAAGAAGACTTTGAAAGAAAGCTTTCCCTACTAAGATCAAGAAGGACAATCAGGACTGGACCTGGGGCCAGACATCTTTGAACCCCATTATTATTATGGCATTATAGGTAGCTCTAGCCCTCATTCCCTTTTCCCTCTTCAGTTTCCTCTACTTTTCCCCTTTCTGCCCTCACTTTTCTCTACCTTGTATGGATAAACAAGAGATTTGCTGCTGATTAAAGTGAACTCCCTGGTGTGAGTTGCCTGAGTTTTTTTGCACTTTGAGATCACAGTAATGAACAATCACAAGTCCATTATTTGGACCATGACATATAGCACAGGGGGACATCGTGGAGCCTGAAAAGCTGTTGGGAAGACTTCATCCTGAGATGGAGCAGGCAGAGCTGGGTACTGGGGAAAATGTGCCTGAGAAAGTGCCCAGGGCCAAGGGGTGCAATGCCCACAAGCACTGTCCCTGCCCCAGCCAACCCTCAGGAGCGTCCTCCCTCCCCGCTCCGTGCTGCTGCCTCTGGAAGCTGCAGGCTCAGGGCAGGGCGGTGCAATCTGCGAGGAGCTGCCTGGCACCAGCAATGGCTTCTACTCCTCTGGCTGTGCCCTGGTGCAGCTGAAAGCACAGAAAGCCCTCCTCAGGCCCCCCAGCACCATCCTGAAGTGGGAGGGACGGCACTGCCCAGCCGGGGCTTGCTGGGCTCTGCCAGCCTCTGCCAGTAGCTTGAGAGGAGGAGCAGGAGAGGCTGTGCTGGGCTCTGTATGAAGCTCCTGCCCAGGAAGCTCAGCCAAGGCCACCATCTTGTCTAAGCCCAGTGGACACCCTTCTCGGGCTGTCAGCTTGTGCAGAGCAGGTGCTCAGCTCTCCGTTGTGTTGTGAGGGGCTGCTGGAGTCGCTGCCACCCTTGGCACATGAGAACCTTGTGCCAGGTGTTGCTGTTCATCCTTCTGCTGCTCGTGGACAGCAAGCACTATGGAATTGGCTGTGTCCATAAGAAGGTCATCAGAGGCTTCCAGACTTTGGACCAGGTCTTTGATGTTCCTCCGGATGCTGGACAACAAGAAGCACAACCCAGCCAAAGATCAGTACCAGGGCCTTGACTGGCAAGAAGCAGGAGAAGCAGGAGCTGAATGTCCCTCCTGCTAACAGTAAGTAAAGGAGGGGATGTGGGCAGAGGGAGAACCGCAGAGGGCAGACATTCAGGCTCCTGGCACTGAAAGAAGAAGATTGGGAAGATGTTCTCCAAGATGATGTTGACTTTATCTCCCTCTCAAACAGGTCCCCTCACAGTCTCCTCACAGGACTCCAGGTCTTGTTTCTCCTCCTGCTGAACCATGAGCTCAGCCTGGCCCTTATTGTCCTTCACTACAAAGTCCTCTGCATCAAAAACAGTCTCTCTCATTGTGGGGAGAGGTGGCAAGGCTGGCACAGTGGGCACACTGTCCTGAGTGCAGAGCACTCTCCCCAGATCTTCTATCAGGCTTTCACTCTGCAAGAGAAGGTGAAGAGAGGCTGTGTGAGGAGAGTGACCCTTGCCATTGTGAAGCTCCTGTGGCCTTGTTGAGGACCACACACAGGCCTGAGGCGCAGTGACCCCCAGAGGCTTGCTGGTTGCCATGGTGATGCCCACACCCAGGCCACTGGCCTGCCCTCTGCTTCTCTATGTGGCCACATCACACCCAGGAACTGGACATTGGGAGAGGGTTACCTCCTTGGTGTCAAGAGAACCAAGAAGGTGGTGTGGAATGTTTGGAGGTAGCCCTGGGGTGCGAGAGCTGCTTAGGGGCTCCAGGCATGTCAAGGTTCCTGTGGGGGACCTCAGTGGGCATCTCCAGGTGTCATGGTGATCTGTGGGGCCAGTTCAGCTCTGTTCCTTCCCTTCTCCAGTGGTGTTTCTCAAAGGGCCCAAGCTGAAGGGGTTTCCCCACTGTCCCTGCAGACAGCTCCAGTCACACACATCTTCCTTCCCCCACAGGTAACCTGTGCATGCTGACTGTGGTGCCAGCTTGAGCTTCGTGGCTTCGTTGGCATGCTGGGGAGGTGCCGAGTCTCCATCTTGTGGACAAGCAGTGGAACTGCACACCTTAGTTCCCTTAATTAGAAATCGATTCTGACCTGAGGGAGATGAAGATGTGGAAGGCTATTGCTGGGCAGGGGGCGTGCGACCCCCTGAGCGGGCTGCGCACATGAGCAGTATAGTGAGCAGTTACATAGCAGGATTGCGAAGTATGGGTGGGGCTTTGGCTCCAAGCCCCAGCCTCCCATGATGCCCTGGGCAGGCGTCACAGGATGTAGGACCCCTACAAATTCTGAAGATCACTACTGGGGTGTTGCTGTTTTCTCTGAGCCAACAAGACAAGATTTGGTCTGGCAGGGCTTGCCTGGATGGGAGACGGTCAGCTCCGTCATGGAATGATCTTGGGTACCGCCGTGTTTCCTATAGGGTGTTGTAGTGAAGACATCACATGCCCAGAATTATGCCCCAGATACCGGCTAACTTGTCCCAACATGTTCTGGGAAGTCCCCCCTTCTACCCTCCTTTCAGGAGAGGAGGAACAAAAGGTTCAGGCGCCAGCTGTCTCCTAAGGGAATAAACAACTGCAGGCACCCCATCTCAATGGGATGCCTATGCTCTGTCCATCTAAGGGCATAATTCCAGCTTCACTTTTCTATAGATGGAAGCAGGTTGTTGGCAAGTGTGCCCATTGGCTAGTTCCAGCCTCGAGTATCTATAAATATTGCTCCATTTGTTACCACATCGCTCTCTCCTTTTGCTTTCACTCGTTATGCGACTCGCGATGCATTAGCTGTAAGCCTTCACAAGCAAGTGTCCTGGAAGCCTCTGTGAATACAGAAGCCAGCCCATCAAGCTCACCTCGAGGAACCCACAAAGGAGACCCTTTGCTGGTAGGGAATATCAGCGTCGTACCCCCAAGAAAGGGTAAGAAAGCCCAAAGGGGGAAGGACTAGCCCGAACCCAGCAGTCCAGCTTTGCTGCAAGCTAATTAAGTAGCCATAAGCAGCCATAAGCACAAATGCATCTTGCGTAGCCCCGCCATCTGTGGGAGAGAAAGGGAGCCACCCACTGTAGCCGCTCCGCAGCCCGTATTAGGGCGAAGTACCTGGGATTTCCCCGAGTGAAAGAGAGAGCAAAAGATTACCCTCTCCATTGAAGTTAAGGCAACGGCTGTACCATTTTAATTTAAATGGAAAGCAGTCGCCGAGAGAAGCGGCAGTCAGCTCACTGCGAGCCGAGCCGAGGGGGGACGCATCGCATCACCGCACCCCCCACTGAAAACCTGCCTACGGGAAACCGCCCTCGATCATAGGGCTTACCATCGAAAGGACCTGGCCCTGCTGAGCCGATCCTCCGGTCAGGGAGCCAGCCCCTCCCCGCAGACCACGGGAGGACAAAGAAGCCAACTGCCCCTTCCCGCAGACCGCAGGAGGAGAAAGCCAACATTGCCCCCCCCCCACAGAGCCAGGAGGGAGAAAGAAAGTGCCGCCCGAACGGGGCCATCCTCGGGCAGAAGCAGATACCCAGCAAGCCTGCGTGATCCGGCAATTTGTCTCGCTGCATGTATCTTTCATGTGTATAACACTTAGTAACGTTCTATTCAAAGCACCCACCCGTAGCCGTGTGATATTTCCAGCTTAACCTGCCTCGTGATAACATTATAAATATCTCTATACATAGCTAGCAGCCACAAGCACCTTGTCGAGTCTCCATCTAGTGGACAAGCGGTGGAACTGCACCCTATTGTTCCCTTAATTAGAAATGGACTGTAAATATTATAATTGGGTATGACTGTAAATACTAAATCAGTTATGGTCTATATTATTGCAACCGTTCATCCAAATCAATATATATAAAGTTATTAATTGAATATTCATAATAATAATAAAGAATAATTTTCATAATGCATATTTTCATAATTCATAATTAATAACCACCATTCTCCATCCCTATTCCCCCTCTCCACAACAGGCCTTCAGCTTGGCTTGGGACTAGGATCTGCGCTGGGGTTTCCTGGGCAGATTACAGGGGTGTGCCTTACTTTGGGTTTTCATACTGTACAGCGCTCCGGCGCAGCCTCCTTCACCTTTGTACTAAATAAAGACGTAGCTACCGGCACCTGTGGTACAGGGAATTCATTAATTCCTCATCGAAAAGAGCTGGAGGGAGAACATATGCAGGAGGATGGGAAAGGTGAAAGGCAGGGATTTGTAAAAGCAGCCTGGCTCCCACCTTACACTGAGACACTCCTGAGCCAGGCTGAGCTCATGGTTCATCAGGAGGAGCAACAAGACCTGGAGTCATGTGAGGAGACTTTTCTAGATGCAGCTGAGTGCCTTGAGAGGGACACCATTGATGGGGGCAAGCACACATCTCCACAGGCTGCCAGAGGCCCAGTTGTTTCAGAGTGCAGATGTTTATTGCCTTACACAGACAGATGATGTACTTTTCTTTAAACACAGTTGGCATATCCTAATTGGCTATTAATTACTGACATGCATCCAAGCAAAGCATACAATAGGTTATCACTAGTAAGCAACCTCTTTAACACATCCAACCAAATTCTGCCTAGTCTTTCTCTTCAGTTACACTATGTTTAACTTTTTTCCCAACTCAAAGACTAAACAAATCCTTCTCTAACTGGAGCAAGGACCAGCCTCCCTCCACACACCATGGGCCAGGCTGTGCTCCTGCTTCAGCCCCAGCAGAAACATCAAGCAGCAGCCCAAAGTCTGCAGGTACCAAGAGCAGCAACCACTGTGGCAGCCCCTCAGGACACCCTGGAGAGAGCAGCACAGTTCCTTTCACTGCTGCAGAAGAGCAGGAAAATGCCACCCCAGCTTCTCCTGTGCTGGCTGAGGAGGGTACAGCAGTGGAGAGCCAGGAACCTGCTCTGCACATCCTCAGAGCCCCCAGTGGACTTTTACTGGACTCCAACAATAAAGTCATGGACTTGACTGAGATCATTGCCCAGGAGCTGGAAGAAGGGAAAGTCGTGGCCCAAAGTTTGCCTATGCCAACAGCAGAAATGACTCCATCAGCCCCTTGGGACACAACACAGAGCAGAGAACTTGCTCTTTACAACCTCACAGCCAGGGATGGGCTTTTATTGAAACCAGACAACAAGATTGTGGACTTCACTGAGATCTTGGCTCAGGAGCAGGAGATCCATCAAGATGTGGCCCAAGTGTGGAAAGCTGTGATGTGCTTTTTCTGGAGGAGTTCACTATGAAGGACATCGTGGGCGAGGCTGTGCTTCTTGTTGTCCAGCATCCGGAGGAACATCAAAGACCTGGTCCAAAGTCTGGAAGCCTCTGATGACCTTCTTATGGACACAGCCAAGTGCTTGCTGTCCACGAGCAGCAGAAGGATGAACAGCAACACCTGGCACAAGGTTCTCATGTGCCAAGGGTGGCAGCGACTCCAGCAGCCCCTCACAACACAACGGAGAGCTGAGCACCTGCTCTGCACAAGCTGACAGCCCGAGAAGGGTGTCCACTGGGCTTAGACAAGATGGTGGCCTTGGCTGAGCTTCCTGGGCAGGAGCTTCATACAGAGCCCAGCACAGCCTCTCCTGCTCCTCCTCTCAAGCTACTGGCAGAGGCTGGCAGAGCCCAGCAAGCCCCGGCTGGGCAGTGCCGTCCCTCCCACTTCAGGATGGCGCTGGGGGGGCCTGAGGAGGGCTTTCTGTGCTTTCAGCTGCACCAGGGCACAGCCAGAGGAGTAGAAGCCATTGCTGGTGCCAGGCAGCTCCTCACAGGTGGTTCCTCCTGGCCCTGAGCCTGCAGCTTCCAGAGGCAGCAGCACGGAGCGGGGAGGGAGGACGCCCCTGAGGGTTGGCTGGGGCAGGGACAGTGCTTGTGGGCATTGCGACCCTTGGCCCTGGGCACTTTCTCAGGCACATTTTCCCCAGTACCCAGCTCTGCCTGCTCCATCTCAGGATGAAGTCTTCCCAACAGCTTTTCAGGCTCCATGATGTCCCCCTGTGCTATATGTCATGGTCCAAATAATGGACTTGTGATTGTTCATTACTGTGATCTCAAAGTGCAAAAAACTCAGGCAGCTCTCATCAGGGGGTTCACTTTGTTGTGAATATTATTACTAATTATTACTAATATTCATAAGAGTGTGTGATTTGTGCCAAGTGTCAAGAGTGAAGTTCAGGGAACTTCTTTTAAAAGATCGCAAACAGCTGTTTTCAAAAAGCTCAAATTGACTTCTAACCAGACAGACCAAAGATAAAAACGGCCTTGCCTGGCTCTGCCTTGGAATGTGTGGATTTCAGAGAAGAAACCCTGTGAATGTGGGAGATTTTTCAGAGTTGTGTGAGAAAGATTGTCTCATTCTCTGATCCTGTTCTTCTCCCGAGCACCCCAGAACATTCTGGGGACTCATTGTCATATCCCTGCCTTCTATTTAACATAAGCCTGTTTATGTAAATGAGATAGCTATATAAGAAGGAAAAAAAGCTATTCTGTTGCTGTATTTTCATCCCTTTTTCTCAGCCCAGCGGACTGCTTTGCTTGCCCTTATTCCCAATAGAATTTTAAAAGACATTTTTGGCTTTTGGTGTATTTATGACAACTTTAATCAGCAGCAAATCTCTTGTTTACTCATATGAGGTAGAGAAAAGTGAGGGCAGAAAGGGGAAAAGTAGAGGAAAGTGAAGAGGGAAAAGGGAATGAGGGCTAGAGCTACCTATAATGCAAGGGTTCAAAGATGTCTGGCCCCAGGTCCAGTCCTGATTGTCTTTCTTGATCTTAGTAGGGAAAGCTTTCTTTCAAAGTCTTCTTCTTGTTGCTTCTTCAGAACTCTTCAGGTAACATGCTCTGACACACACACAGACAGAGGAAAACTCCAAACAAGTCCGGTTGCTAGGGAGACATCTTTGATAATCAACTTCACACCTGTCGATGTCTGAACTTTGCCTCTCTCTGACCCTTGTGCCTGCCACGAGTAAGGCTTCCACACATGCTCAAGGAGGCTTGTCCAAGGCATGGTCTACCTTGGAGGCAGATAGCCTCAGGCCAGGAGGTGTTTTCATATTCTAATGACATTATAATGAGCAGAGGTCACTAAAATTCATGGTTCCTTTGGCAACACCAGGCCCTCAGTCTCTCTTGTCTGCAGTTCCATTTCTCTGTTCCAAAGTGATGCTCGCACACAGTAGGGTCATCCGTCAGACTTGGCAAGGACAGACCCTTGGCACCATCTATGTCTCTCCCACGGAACCTGCACCTGGAAAACCATGGAAACCACGTTCCAATGCACAGGCTCAGCCACTTAATCAGTAGCTTATTACAAAGTAAACCACTGCAGAATTCATGCTAGGATGTTAGCCTGAATTTCAGTCAGGCTGAACTTCTCCTTGGGGCATGGGGTCCTGGTTCCTGATGGCAATGATGAAACAAACAAGGGTCTTTGGACTGCTCCTTACAGCACTCCGTGTCTCAGAGCTGTTGCTGGAATCCCATGATGGTAGCATAAGACAGAAACATAAAAGGATTTCATGCCTTGTTATACTTAACAAAAGCCTCTCACTTGGGGGACAGCCAGCAGAGACAAACCAGGGTGGTTAGCTGAGGGTTCCAAAGTGAGTGGAGTGGCTGACTTCCTGTCAGGCTGTTTTGCCATTCAGCTTGTCCCAGACAGGATGACCAGCACTTTAGCTCTAGTAGTTACTACATCAGTATTTCTAAACGACTTCAGCCATTTAGGAAAATGTATTTGAATATAGATTGAAATATATTTGAAAATATAATTAAGTGGAATTCTTACCTAGTACTGCAAATTTCTCAGGTTATTTAAAGTAGTTCCTCCTTGCATTTTGAGTTTATGATGTTATTTAACTTCATCTGGTTTTGCTGTGGATTACAGATAGTCACAATTTCTTTTTACTTATAGCTATTTTTAAAGCTCTGTTTTATAAATGTATATTTCATTATAAGGCAATAGGTAATAAAGGATTTCAGTATCTCTTAAGGCTAAAGAAAGTTGCTCACCCATCAGATACTACTGGAAAATGGAAGTGCTAGTGTGCTATTTTCTGCAGGAAAAGAAGAACCCGACAAGATAGCTTGTCAAGATCCTTGACAAGAAACAAAAAGGGCTATTTCTATGTCTTTTACACCTTCTACAATTGTTATGAAATTGCCATACTACCCACTAGTGCCAAAAACAAGAACATAACCAGATCACTCCTTGGTTTATGTTCTTGTAATATTACAAGTATACTGACTTGTAATAATGTCAGTATTAAGCACTACAAAATTTACTTTGGATATATTGAAGTAAGGCATGTAAACAATTGCCTCAAATCCCATGATTACTGATCATGGAGATAAGATTGATATAATACTAAAGGTGAATATATGGTCTAGTGAAAGATGATTTTTTATTTCTTTTTTACCTAGGGTAGCACTTCAAGAGAATCAATTTAAAAAAAATTTTTCTGGAATACAATTTGCCATGGGATTTAATCTTAAGAAAACAGTTTTAAAATGTACTCTAACCAGTGATGCATAGGTGTAGTTGTTGCTAGATAGGAGACAGAGACCAGGCTATGTGGACCCTGACTGAGGTGCTGATTAACTGTCAGGAAAGACCCACTCCATTAAATCATACCTGCTATATATCATAAATATTTTTTTCCTTTTTTGTCTTTGTACAACACCCTTAGTTTCCTCCGTGTATCTGAGTGTGAAGCACTTCCTGTGACTCTCCATGTGGTGCCATCATGTGGTGGTTGCTGGTGCGTGCCTCAAAATGGCGTCTCTTGCCGGAGCTGTGTATGGAGGCATTTTCAAACTTACAGTTCGCAGCTTTTTCCCAGGAATTAATTTTCAGGTGGCGGACGCACCTGCGAGTTTTTCCTGGCTCCTCTGCACTGCAGCAGCAGGGTGTAGCCTCTTATCTGGCTGCTGGTGCAGCACGGTTTTTCTGGGGCTTACAGTGGGTGCACAATCGGATATATTTTACAAAAATTGGGATGCGTACCAACAGTCTTAGATTTAGACAAAACTGCAAAAATCTAGAATGCATTTACCAAAAGCTAGCTGAGAATGCTAGTGAGCCCAGCAGCATACATGCTGTGATTACAGGAACTTACATCATTCAGATGCTAGAAGAATTTAAAAATTATGATGAAAAGATTTTTCATCTGGAAAGAGAATGAGAAATGATGGAGATACAGAACCAGAGGCTTTACAATTTATTAGTGCTGCAAATCAAGTTGAATGCCTCCTTAAGAGGATTTGCAGAGGTAGAAAGCAATTCTGTTCCTGACCCGCAGAAGAAGGAACTGCCTGCACCGCTCGGAAGTGAAACGTCTGCCTGATATAGTTTATGATCAAATTTATAAGCCAGAAATTTGATAAAATATGAAAATGATTTATTAGATATCAGCAATTATTTTCTGAGCTAATTTGTTCAGGTTCGTTTGCCCGGTTGGTGGCAGGTTGATTACACGTGATAGGATGTTAATAAACAGTAGAATAACAGTCTAGGAAAATCAGAAACTTGGAATACAGAGGAACAAACTGGAAACTCTTGTAACATGAAAACAAACAGCAGCACCACCTTGGGTAGTGAGATGGACCTCCTCGGCTTTGCAATGGAGTTAAGCCACAGGTAAACAGGCTATAAAATAAAGAAATAACTAGGTAAATTAGCTTAAGTTCTTTTTTTTTTTTTTCTTTTTTTTCTTCATCTTTGCCGGATGAAGACATACACGGAGCTGCAATTTGCAGTCCAAAAGGCTGGGATAATCCAAAAGGTAAATCCCAAAATTAGCAGAAGTGAGAGAGAAAGAGCATGCTGCTGTGGTGAAGGCCTGTGACTCAAACACGCTGCTGCTAGAACAAAAGAAGCCAATCGCCCTGAAGAGAGGAGCACGAAGTAGGTGCTTGTCTCCACCTCGAATTCCTTTAATGAACAGGATGTGGGCTCTCAAATCATCCCCTAAAAATTCCCTTTTTGAAAACTGAACGGCCCAATGGTAGATTACCTATTCAAATCTAGCCCATCAGTTCAAAATGCTGTATGGCAGGCAAACTGTACATGCCTTCTCGAATAGCCTCTGACACGTGCAGTTGTCTGTCTGAAACATGAGACATGGGGTCCAGCTTCCACCCCCCTCAGGCAGCCTCAACAGCACCTGCCTACTGGCTGGTCAACCTCAAACCTGGACCCTACAATGGGGAGGGAGGAGCGAGGGCAGTGGACAAACAGATTTAGCTGGTATGTTAATACCTCTTCCAGGACACTGCACCAGTGGAGTAGTCACCGTGGGGAACACTGCATCCACGTCTGGAGCCGTCAGTACAGAAAGGACGTGGACCTGATGGAGTGGGTCCAGAGGAAGGCCACGAAGATGATCAGGGAGTTGGAACACCTCTGCTGTGAAGACAGGATGAAGGAGCTGGGTTTGTTCATCCTGGGAAGAGAAGGCTCTGGGGAGACCTAATATAATCATAGAATAGAATCGTAGAATCAGTCAGGGTTGGAAGGGACCACAAGGATCATGTAGTTCCAACCCCCCTGCCATGGGCAGGGAAACCTCACACTAGATCAGGCTGGCCAGAGCCTCATCCAGCCTGGCCTTAAACACCTCCAGGGATGGGGCCTCAACCACCTCTGTGGGCAACCCATTTCAGGGTCTCACCACTCTCATGGGGAAGAACTTCCTCACATCCAGCCTGAATCTCCCCACTTCCAGCTTTATTCCATTCCCCCTAGTCCTGTCACTACCTGATATCCTAAAAAGTCCCTCCCCAGCTTTCTTGTAGGCCCCCATCAGATACTGGAAAGCCACAATAAGGTCACCTCAGAACCTTCTCTTCTCCAGACTGAACAGCCCCAACTCTTTCAGTCTGTCCTCATAGCAGAGGAGCTCCAGCCCTCTGATCATCCTGGTGGCCCTTCTCTGGACACGTTCCAGTATGTCCATATCCCTCTTGTAATAGAGGCTCCAGAACTGGATGCAGTACTCCAGGTGGAGTCTCACCAGAGTGGAGTAGAGGGGGAGAATCACCTCCCTTGACCTGCTGGCCACGCTTCTCCTGATGCAGCCTAGGATTTGTTTGGCTTTCTGGGCTGCAAGCTCACGTTGAGCTTCTTGTCCACCAGCACCCCCAAGTCCCTCTCCTCAGGGCTGCTCTCAAACCAGTCACTGCCCAACCTGTATTTGTGCTTGGGATTGCCTCGACCCAGATGCAGGACCTTGCACTTGGTCTTGTTGAACCTCATGAGGTTGGCTTGTGCCCACTTCTCCAACCTGTCAAGGTCCCTCTGGATGGTATCCCTTCCCTCCAGCATGTCTGTTGCACAACACAGCTGTGTGTCATAATAATGATTTTTCAGTACCTGAAAGGGGCCTACAAGAAGGATGGAGAGAGACTGTTTACAAAGACCTGTAGTAATAGGATAAGGGGCAATGGCCTCAAACTAGAGAAAAATAGATTTAGATTGGATGTTAGGAGCAAGTTCTTTACCATAAGAGTAGTGGAACACTGGAACAGGTTGCCCAGGGAGGTGTTTGGGGACCCATCCCTGGAGATATTCAAGGTGAGGCTTGACAGGGCTCTGGGCTACCTGATCTAGTTGAGGATGTTCCTGCTTACTGCAGCAGGGGTTGAATTAGACAACCTTTGGAGGTCCGTTCCAACCCAGACTATTTTATGATTCTGTGATTCTATGACCAATATGGATTTTGTCTGTATTCCCCAAAAGGTTGAGAGCATAGATTTCAAATGGATAGAGACTTCTTGTCATAACATGACTTCACATCACGTGTGTTACTGTCTCTTAATATTTCTTCTGTATATGTGCTTAGCTACCTTACTGATAGAATTATACCAAGCCTTCTGAAAATTTATGTAGAAAGGAAATGTTATGATTAGTCACACTAAAGTCCCACTCAGCTGAGAAATTCCTGTCTTGCAGAAAGTTCTCTGATGCCAAAAAAGAATCATTCTCGTAATGCTGTCCTTTGTTCAGCCCTGAAATAAAGAAGGATTTATCAGCTCTCTTCAGTAGCTTATTACCATGAAATCTATAGAAATGGTATTCTCTGTGGAACCTGTGTGAGTTACATTAGCGGTAACTTCCGAAATTAAAAAGAATGAAAGACAGAGACATTTATATGCATATAGAAAAACATTAAGAAATGCACCATGCCTCCTTTGAAGGTATTTCTCATTAAAGAAATAGACCAGGATGTCTTTCAAATTAAAAATAAGAATGGAGACAAACTTTTCTTTTTTTCCCTGTAGAAGCTAAGTTATACTTAAATTGAAATCTGAATCTCCTGTACTTCCTAGATTTGCTACTGTTTAAACTGGAAAAGACAACTGAACTATCTAATTCCTTCTGATTATATTTGACAGCTGGACTACTGCATCTGTAATTTACTGCATGGATAGGTAAGGAAAGAGATTGTACTGCATATTTTGATATCAGTCTGTGGGTTTACGATATATGTAATTATAACTGCTATAAGAGACCTGACTCCTCATTTACATGAGAAAAAAATTGCATTAAACATTACAGTTCTCTCAGGTGGAATTACTATGTATGGTTGTTTTGTTTATTTTTATTGGTTTTTTTCTTGACTAGGGAACAATAGCAAAATATAACATAGCAAACACAATTTTCTCAAGGAAGAGAAAAAGCATTTAAGGAACAGTGCTCCTACTGGCAAAAAAAGGAAAGCAAGCAAATCTGAAATATATCCACAATCATTCTTTTCTCTAAATATGTGTTATATTGAAACAGAAAGTCCCTTTAGTTTTATTTTAAGGAACAGAAAGATCTTATACTTTATCACACTATTAATTCCTACTGTTAATTACCCTCCTGCAATGTTTGGGCAGAAATGGATGGTTGAGAAAAAGGTTATTGTTATGAATATAATAAGTGATTTGTGTTAAAGGGTGAGTTAGGAGTAAAGTTCAAGGAGCTACTGAGATTAACAATGTAATTTAGGGGAACCAATTTCATAATTCTTGCTCATTGATGATTAAGTTGCTATATCCTTTATTTTGGTATAATTCCACATCTCTTGGTTTCAGGAAACTTCTTGTCAGAAGACATCATGTACACTGAATTTCACAATCTGATATATCAATAGATGTATTTTCTAGTATCAGATTTACAGCTATTGATTTTCTTTTGTTAATAAAAAACAACAAAACAAACAAAACCCAAATAAACCCCGATACAAAAAACCCCAACCAACTTAAAAAAAAAAAAAAAAGAGCAGAAAGACTTTATAAAGCCTTTTTTTTTTTTTAAAGAGCAATTATTAGTAAAAGTATGTTGTCCCTTAGTAGGGAAATTTGCATCCATTTAAATGGAACATTTGACAAATAACTAGGATATGTAATTAGATGCATTAAAAGCAAAGTGTAGCTGTGAAAAGTGAGATAAAGTTTATTTTTCAAAAAACATAAGGGAGATTTAGTCACAAGTAATACGTAAACTTACTTGGTAGTTCAAGCACAATGTTATTTACATTTTGAGAGTTTTTCCCCACCTAAATTGATGCATCAGAAATTTTATTTTCCTAACTAAATAATTAAAAAACCTCAAACAAACAAACAAAATAAACCAAAACCAACAATTAAACACACAAAAATAAACCACAATGCAAATAATTAAAATATTCTGCTTTCTAAAAGATAATTTGGTCAAGAAATACATTTTTATGAAGGTAACATTATCTATTTTTTTTCTTTTCTGAAGGTCTTATTATAGCACACAGTGTTCTTGATTTCCTGTGAAATCATTGTTGTACTCTACTGCCAATTCAGCTGTAATTAAGCATTTTTCAGGTCTTCTAATGTCTGCCTAATAATTATAGGCATTTAATAAAAAGTATGTCAGAAGGCAATCTGCCCTGGATTTGGATCTCCTTTCACTTATTTTAAAATCATGTTATTCTTAATGAACCAAATAAAAGAAAGTTTTTCAATACTGCAACCATACAATTTTAGACCTGCTTACACATGCAAAATCTCGAGGAAAAGAGCTCTGTTCCATTCCAAATAAACCAACCCCACTTACGAAAATGCATAGGCAACGTCTCAAAACAATGGATTAAAAACTCAGGTTTTCACAGCATAGTTTTTTTCATTCTGTGCCTCACACCCCACCAGGGCCAGATTGTGAGTGGATTTCCTTGGGTGTGATGGGTTGAAAGGTGCTATTAAGCAGGTGCTATTAAGCAGGTGCTATTAAGCTCTTTGTGATCTTATACTGTCTGTATTTTCTATGGATATTATCCCCTTGCTCATTTGGTTTGTATTCTTACTAATAGCTTGCTACTACTTATGTTGCTGTGTCAATAATTGCTTAATGTTTGTTCTTATTGTTGTAGATTAGCTAGGATTAATTCACATGACAATTTAAAACAGACAGGTCTGTGCCTCATAGATTTCCTGAAAGGTCCCTACTGGTGTGTTTTATTTTATTTTTCATTTTTTGTTTTGTGAGTCATTTCAGTCAAAACTCATTGCCACTAATGAAGATGTACTTCAATTTGCAATCTGATTGGATGATGTGTCATGTTCTTAATTATAGTGAATTATGAACAGCATAACAGTAGGTTGATTTATCAGCAAAGGGATGTGATAAACTGCACTTACCAGTCCATACCCATTTTGTGTCTCAGGCATTCTTTGGCAAAATCAAAGGGCTGAGACATACTCCATAGGATCACCCATAGTCCAAGGTTGCAGTATATAAAAAAGCTCTTCCTCCTGCTTTCACTTGCCTTGTTCTTGTGAGATCAACTTCATGCATGACTGCACAGGTGAAGTAACTCAATCCCTTGCATCCCCTTCCCATGTGAGTGCTGGTGCTGGAGTGAGGGAAAAGTTAGGGCATAAGGAAGGAAGGAAGAAGAGAACAGAATCCATCTGGTGGGCTAAGACAGGTGAGCTTTGCTATATGACTTCACTAGTGATTTGCCATCCCTTAAATCACAGAATCACAGAATCACTAAGGTTGGAAAAGACCTCAAGGATCGTCAAGTCCAACCTGTCACCCAAGACCTCATGACTACTAAACTATGGCACCAAGTGCCATATCCCATCCCCTCTTGAACACCTCCACTGATGGTGACTCCACCACCTCCCTGGGCAGCACATTCCAACGGCTAACAACTCTCTCCATAAAGAACTTTCTCCTGGCGCAGCTTGAGATCGTGTCCTCTTGTTCTGGTGCTGGTTGCCTGGGAGAAGAGACCAACCCCTCCTGGCTACAACCTCCCTTCAGGTAGTTGTAGACAGCAATGTCGTCACCCCTGAGCCTCCTCTTCTCCAGGCTAAACAATCCCAGCTCCTTCAGCCTCTCCTCATAGGGTTTGTGTTCGAGGCCTCTCACCAGCCTTGTTGCCCTTCTCTGGACACGTCTCAATGTCCTTCTTAAATTGAGGGGCCCAGAACTGGACACAGTACTCAAGGTGTGTCCTACTGTCTGGACATTTTTCTTAATTAAAGTTATCTTTTCATTTTCACTTCCTGGCTAAGCAAACATTTCTTTCAAAGATAAGATACCATCACTCTCATTTGCATGGTTAACTCCATATTGTCCCAAAACTCCATTTTCCCCATCAGACTATTTTCTTACAGTCTTACAATACATACAGATGTAGACTACTATTAGCTCTCAAGTTTTAACAGATATGTAAATGTTTATTGTTTTTGCTGATTATTGTCTAGATCTAGTCTCGATATAGTGTAACATGGTGTTTAATAACACATTAAAAATACTCGTGGTCTGCTTATTAGCATAACGGGAGTTTCTCAGTCCCCTAAAGGATGTATAAAAAATAGGTTGATTACAAAATTATTCTATTTTATTTTTGATTTGGAGAAGGGTTATGAAATGCTTTAAGGTCTTGTGAAAATATTAATCTGCATGAGAAAGGTTCAAATGTTGTTGCTTTTTTGTTTTGTTTTTTATTTCTGGTAATTAAAAAAAATAATTTTGGTTTATTCTTTTTAATTTTCAGGTGTTGAGCGTTCATCCCTCTCACTTTCTGTTGTGTAAAAATGTGTTTTATTTATCTTTAAATTCTTAAATACTTTTAATTGGTGTTGTTTCTTCTTTTTTTGCCTCTTCCTGCTCTGTCATTTCAAAACTTGTTCATAACACAGTAAGTGACAACTAGACAAAATTGAAGGCAAAAAAAATTGATGTTCTTCTGAATTATTTCAAATAAAACTTGAAGCAGGAAATATTGTAATTGTACAAATACATTTGTGTTACTGTTGTTATAAAGTGGTTTTAAATTTTTCACTGCTTTTGTTAAAAGATTTTCTGTAGGCATCTGGTTATAATCTTCAGCAGAGATTTGCCAAAAATTCGAACCTGTGATAATGATTTTCAATTAAAATATTAGACTTTTCTGCTTAAATTGTTACATCATTATCTGACAATCATTTTTAGTATATATTATCTGTCTTTGGAAAACTGACTTTTTTACTCATTTTTTGTTAACTTTACTGAAGAAAAAAACAGGATAAACTCATTAAAAGATTTGATAGCAATGAATATGTCTATTATTATTTGATAAATATACTGATTAAAGTCAGCTAGGGGATCTTGGCATGTTTTGTTTTCTGTAGGTGAACTGTACTGGTGATTAGCTTCTGTGCAATATTTACAGATGAAGCATTCTAACAATATTTTAATATCAATATGTAACGTTATCTGACTTCTTTTTTTGTTGCTTCTGAACAATAGTGATCATGCAAGATAATAATCACATTTGATTGCAGGTCTATTCATTCTTATTTGTTTATTATAATTTTATTCTTTCTCATTTTATTCTTTATCAATTGAATTCTGCTTTTCAATGACAGCACTGGGACCCATCACAACTGGATCAAATCATAACAGACATAAGAATTTTTAGAGTGGATTCCTGCAAGTCCTTTGACTTGAAGTCTCATCGTGTGAAAACTGTAATTTTCCTGTTTGTGAAAATTTATACATTTCTTCCTCAGCTATTGCTGAGGAGGAGCAAGATGCTGTACTAGGATTGTAGAAGATGTACTTTATTCCCTGAAAAGTTTTAACTTCTGTATTGTTCCAATACAACCTGAAACTGCATGAAAACAAGAAGGATCTCAATTTATCTCACTTATCTTTATAGCAAGAAAACCCTTCCAAAACAAAGACAGAGATTCTGAATACTGGTGTCCTAGGCTACATGAGGCCACAAATATCACTTACTAAACACCATCTGGCAAGGCCAGTCTTCCTGCCCCCATTTTCCAGTCAGGTTGGGGCTGTATGTGCTGGCCCTTGAGATGCTGGAAGGGGATCAGCCCCTGCATTCCTCGTGTCCTAACTGCAGGGCCCCACACATGAGCAAAATGGGTATTGGGCAGAAACAGTAAAAATTTTGCAAAGCATGTAAATAAATATTCTATTACTAAGTGCCTTCAAAAAGCAGAATTTTCTTTCAGTCTGGATTGCAATATAAAGGGAAAAACCTGGGTTAGTTTTCCAATAAAAAATATGCATTAGTGAAATAAGCAGAAATCACAGATGGACCATGTGAAAATTAATAGCATATAATGATATGAGCAAAATGTTTGTGACATTTATCATTTGAAACCTGTGGGCAAAAATTTCAAAAGCAGATGCCTCTTTCTTTCAGTTAACTGTACAGACTTTGCAGTTACATGTAGAGAAACTTCATTGCAGAGATGACACTCACTAAAAACTGTAATCTTGCAAATACAGATGTGTGCCTAATCCCCAATGAAGTCAGGCATCTGCTTGTCCCAAGCTAGTAGAATAGATTAGGAACTTCAGATTGTTCTGTTTTGTCTTAGGGGAAAAAGGGAAAGGAAAAAGGGAAAATAATTAAAATTATTGTTCTAGAGAATGCAAATCAAGCTGTCTTATAAAATGAGCACAAGGGATTTGTAAAAATTATCAGGCAAATAGTTTAAAATTAATAAAAGGATTTTTTTTTAATGCAATGAATATTTCATCTGTGAGATTTACTGTTAAATTATGTTATGGATGCAAATAGCTGAGCAAGAATGTAAGAAGTTTTTATAGACTGTATATGAATGAGAACTGCATAGGCAATAAAAAAAGACTATGCAGAAAAATATTAGGTGTTATGGGCTGCCATAATGAAAATGGGAATGCAGTTACGATCAGCTGTAGTCAAGAAGAAAGAGAAATTAATTCCCTGTATCTATTTTCCTTTTTCACTGAACATGAGACAGGATTTATGTTCCATTGAGCATTTATTTTCTATGCTTTGGTGCATACTTTAATAAGTTTTGATTTATAACACTCTTGAAATTTTCATGTTGTAACTCAACAAAATTTAAAACACTTATTTGAAAATTTGAAATGCTAAAATGCTACTCTGAAAACTCTGAACATTTATGTTGAAATATTTCCCTAGACAATGGAATAAGTTTGATCAGTTGGACAGGAAGAGAACTAAAGCCAGAGAAAAGTAGGGATATGCAAGTGCTGTGATGTTCCTATCAGATAGCAAGATGCTGAAAAAAAAAAAAGAAGGGGAGGTTTAGGCTGGAGGTGAGGAGAGAGTTCTTCACAGAGAGAGTGGTTGGCCATTGGAATGGGCTGTCCAGGGAGGTGGTGGAATCACCGTCCCTGGAGGTGTTCAAGGGGGGATTGGACATGGCACTTGGTGCCATGGTTTAGATAATCATGAGGTTTAGGGTGACAGGTTGGACTCGATGATCCTTGAGATCTCTTCCAACCTTATTGATTCTATGATTCTATGATTCTATGATTCTATGAAAAAAGAAAAGCCATCAAGCCATATGATTCATACAAACCTTCTAAACCAATTTTACTGAGGTTCAAGAACAGAGATTTGCAGCCCAGTCTATAAACAATTTTTATTTAATCTAAAAAACCATCACAGTGATGAAGTTAAAATTAAGTATTTTTATTTCTCAAAGCAAATTTTATCTGAGTGAAACATTAAATTACTTTGCTTTTGTCAACAATATTCTTTATGAATTTCCTGCTTTTAGAAATTAATTATCTGCTAAGTCTTACCACTGTCCCATGATTTTTTTTTTCTCTCTGATTCTGTGTCACTTAGAGTATCAAGAGATAGAGTCATGCATTTTCATGGAGGAGATGAAGAAAAGGGGTTTAGTTAGTGGTATTTCATATCATAATACAATGGTTTGGATTGGAAAGTCTTACAGACTGTTTAGCAAGAATTACTGACATGATGCCACAGACTAGAGTTCAAAGAAAAAAGGATGGAAAATATTCTGCCATTTGTGAGAGTTATGGATATTCTGTTTAAAAGAGAAGTTAAACATTCTGTATCTTCTTCTGGAAAGGAACTGTATTTATCCTCCTATTTGTTTCTTTGGCTGTTGAACTGGGGAAAAAAACCCCAAACCTGTATAGGATCACAATGGTTTTGGTAGATAAATCAAGGATTTCCCTTTTCATTATGGTGGCACTATGTTCTGTGGTATAAACATGTATCCTTTTGCAACCCTTTTTTAGGAAGTGGAAAGTATAGGCTCATTTCATCAAGCACTGACTTAAGGAAGAGCATATGCTGTAATATTTAGCTGATTGATGAAAGAGGTATATCACAGCCTTTTCTCTCTCTATTAGCTTCTCATTTCTTTTCTTTATTGGTTTAACTATTTGACCTTTTTCTGAAAATCCTAATAGAATTGGAATGATTCAAACTTCATTTTCCATCAGATTTTCTATTTGTAACAGAGTAGAACGAATATACCTAGCTTTATTGCCAGGGACAAAGAAAACAATGGTGACACCAGGGATAACAGAAACAATGAATGGGGCCATGGTCAAGGCTTGTACTGTACAAATCAAAACATTTGCTCAGTTCTTCTGGTTTTATCAGAAACTGAATTGTTAAAGCTGGCACAGCTTCTCTTTGTTTTATGTAATTACTGAAAGAAAGTATGATAATCACACTTATTTTAGATGATTTTTGTCTGTCACAAGCATATTTATTCTTGTTAGGGATGTTACCATCAAGACAAAAAAAAAAAACCCACCTTGCTGTTAATTTTGCTAATATCTGTCATTGCCTGGTGATTTCTGACTCTTGTCCCAGTGTGTTTCCCCTTTTTACTTACACTCCTGACAATAATTCAGCATCTATAAGTAACCACCACCAAGGTTAACAGAGATTTAAGCAGTTGCACTTATTTTGCAGCTGATGAGATGAAGCAAAGTTCTAGGAAATCAAGAAACTTCTGTGATTATTACTTCCCCTGCATTGACAAGGAAGGATGCAAATTTACAGCAAATTATCTAGTGCAGATGGTCTTCATCAGTAGTGACATTGTTGGAGTCTGTTCTTTTGGCTGGAGTGGAAGCAAAGGTGTGCTTCCCAAAACAGCAGGAGGTATGCATACACATCCATGTAGATCACAAATGTGCCACTGGGAAATCAATGAAAAGTAATTAATTGGATTTTTCTGGCTGGTGTTTGAAAGGCTGACTTCAATTTTTTTATTATTTTCCCCCCCACACACTGTCAATACTGCTCTGAGATCAACACAATTGCCCAGCCTGTGGAGAGATTGCTTCACTCACAAACTATAGCAAAGCAGGTCGCAGATACAATATCCATATTATATTTTTAATAATAATATTTTTTAATAATATTTCAAGACATAAGGGTATGAATGCAAGTGCAGAGCTGTATCTTTAGGTAATGTAAATTATTTCTAGGGTTCTAGGGGTGCAGAGATACTCAGCTGAATAGTCTGTCTCTGATGAACTATCTGCTGCTGAGGATTTAAGAAAGTGTTGCTGTCACTTTATTCTTTGCTAAAAAGAAAGATGTTTCTTAAACTCTCATAGTAATAAATTTTTAATACTATTGAGGTGGTTGTCTAGAAATAACTGTGGTATCTTTTACTGAAAAATATTTCTACAATTTATCAAATATTCTTGTGTAATAATTGTTTCATTTGAATTCTTTCTGCCTTCATGCAAATAATGGATTATCTTCCAGTACCTGAATGGAAATCCATATCTTGGGAAGAAAGGAAAAGATGTCACTTTTGCTCTGTTTATGCCTCTGATATACAATTTATTCATCTTCATTTCAGCATGTATTTTAAAGAGGGAAAGGATTATGCTTGGAAAAAAATCAGGTTTCATTATTTGCATTTCTACCATCAAAGCCACTGCAGAATATGCAATAAGCTTGTAAAAAGTACAAAATAAAAATTCAATATTTACTTTCCTGTTTTAATTCCTTTTCTACCTTGTAAATTATATTTGTTTATATATTAATAACTTCTAATATGTCTTTTTATATATACTTAGTTTCAACAGTGAAATATCCCCAGATTTTAAAACAGAATGTATATCTTTATCTACTGTGTAACCTATAATTTGTTTCTGCCAAAGCACTTGGTTCATTAGGCCAAATTCATGTGTGCATGCTATGAATGTAATTACAACATTCCAATATTCAGATAATAAAATTAAGAAACATTTTCTCTCTCTTGCCTACACCACAGCTTCAAATGTCACAACTTCTAGAGGCATTACTGTCCTTAAGCGAGGCTGGGTTTTGGACAGCTTCAACACACGCTTTCAGCAGAAACACTGGAAAGGTCAGATGGTATCCTACATTGGTATTGATTTCCTAGGCTGCATTTTTTTTTTCTTAAATGGCTTATTTTCTTTTAAATATGGTAGAACTTTCTTAGCTGATCAAGATGGTTGTTCAATGTAATTACCCAAAATTCCTGTTCAGAAGAGCTTTTTAATATTATTTTTTCTGTTAATTAAATATTCCTGTCTTCTCTCTGAAGACAGGCTGGACATACTCAGTTTGGCTCAGAGAAGGAGATGCTGTCTTATTTTAGTTACTTGCCCAATGGGAAGCTGCAGCACATCATCCTAGTATGTTGTACGTGAAACAAGGTTAGAAAGCAAATCAGCAGGAAATAATTGAAGGACTCCATACATCTTTATACTCTTCAAAGGAAATAGAAACACTAGAAGACTTTCTTGAAACTAAATCTTTATGCCCTTTACAGTGAAGCCTTCTGTATCTCTGAATCATCAAGGATCTCTGATCTTCTAGCAGATTTTAGTTCTGCCAGCCTTGCTAAGCACCAGCCTCTGCTCTTAAAATTGCAGTGTCTAATCAGATCTTTGGGGAACATTTCATCTACAAGTGGATTTCCCAGTTCAGCATATTCTAATTAAGCAGCACAACCTAATCATAAAGAACTCAACCTTGTTAAAACTAGTTCCCTTTGCCCAATTCCATTAAGTCAACATTTTTTTTTTTAAGTTAAAAGCACACACATCTGAATCAATTAGATTTTATTTTCACAGTGAAACTAAGTTTTCCTCCTGACGTATTTCATCTTGAATTTGGACTCTTAACACGAGCCCTAAGTACTTTACACATCAGTTAGACTGTCTGGCATGGCATTTTCTTTCTTGACAGATTCTTTTAGCAATAGTATTTGCTGTTAAATGATTTGTTTGATTTGTCTTCCCTTCCAGGACTGTTCTTCTAACCTTTCTTTTATTTCCCACAAGCACAGCGTTAAATGCTGAACTTTCAAATATAAAGGACAGCATCAAGACTTGCATGTGGCATATGTTCTGCTTATTTCAATAAATTCATGTCAGTTTTAATTTTTCAAGTGCTTCCTACCTAATGTGTTTAGCCGTGATAAGTTTTTATAACTTATTTTAAGAGGACAAGTGGATCTATTTAATTTCATCTTGATTCATTTGTCTAGTTGAACATGATTGTACAAAGTAAAATATTCATCTTGATTGCCAAGATCTGTTCTAAAGCAACAGTATTTATTTCCAATACCATTAAGAGGGTCAAAGCATTTATTCTTAAATTATATCTTCCCACTCTAGCAGGAAAAGTTTCTTTCTTGCAGTTCTCATTCCTTTCATCCTGTATGAACAACAGGTTTATCCTTCCATTTTCTAGGCTGTACAACATTTATCTTCTTTCTGTAAAAACAAACAACCAACAGATGAATTAATGCTTTGCAGAAAACATGCATTGTGTTAATCCAGAAAAGCCTAAAGACAGAACATATATGGCTACAGATATTTTATTCCATCATTCTTTAATAATTTGGTTGAACTCTTTTCTCCAGAATTTGTCACGTGATTATTCCTCTTTTCCAAATAAATCAGATAACTCTTGAGTGCTGTAATCAACAGATGATTGATCAATACATTTTTACTTTGTTGCACAGTATAGTCTATCATCAGAATGATAGGTTGGCATTTCTAAGGAAATAATATATTTAACTTTTGAGAACTAAAAATGTGTTTCTTTGTCAGAATGAGTAAGAGGATATTTAAGGAAGAGGATATTGCAACTAAGCTCTCAGTCTACTTCAGCTGAATTGTATTCTACTGGAAATACGTCATTAAAGTTAAAGAGACTGGCAACTAGTACAAAATTATTCCTTGATGGTATGATAAATATACAGGAGTTTTAAGACATTGTATGTGTATGTTGGAAGTGCGCAGTATTAGTTATGCAGTGTATGAAGTAGCTTCTTTAAATGCTTCTAACTTACAAAATTTACTTTAAAAGATCTTATAAACAGTAATACTGACCTACTTAAATTTGTCTAGTTTCTATTCAACTGTAATGAGATGAGTGGTAAAGGGGAAAGAAAACAAAGGTGTTTTTTTTAGACAACAGACAAATAACCAACCATTCCTCTAGAAATGGTGATAAATACAGTATCTTCCAGTTTTTACTACAGGGAAGTGTCTGAGAGAATTTCTGTGTCAAACTTCAATAACTTGGTCTCTTTGTTCGTTATCTGTGGGTTATAGGGAAAGCAGAAATTCTACGTATTTGAATAATATAGTAAAGAGGAATTGATAATAAAGCTTTCCCAAATTTCCTGTACAACCTCTGTGAAGTTTTGCTCCTAAATCAGTCAGAAAATAGAACTATACTAATTTGCAGATGCAGGAATTATACAATAATTCAATCTGTTATGCAGAGCAAGCCCAATTAAGAAACATTATTATGTACAACACACCATGCAATTACCCAGCACACAGACCATGACCAAACAGGCCTTTAAAGTGGAGCACCAGATGTATCAGCTGAAATTTGTCAACAGCAGAGTGCAATGTTAGCCCTCGCAACGCTGCACACTTTGTTATCACAGAATCACAGAATGTGAGGGGCTGCAAGGAACCTGGAAAGATCATCTAGTCCAACCCCCTTGCCAGAGCAGGATCACCTATAACAGATCACACAGGAAAACATCCAGGTGGGTATTGAGTATCTCCAGAGAGGGAGACTCCACAGCCCCCCTAGGCAGCCTGTTCCAGTGCTCCATCACCCTCACAGTGAAAAAAATTCCTGTTTCCATGGAACTTCCTATGCCTCAACTTCCACCCACTGCCCCTTGTCCTGTCATTGGGCATCACCAAGAAGAGCTTGGTTCCATCCTCTTGGCACTCACTCTTTACATATTTATAAAATTAATGAGGTCACCCCTAAGTCTCCTCCTCTGCAAACTAAAGAGACCCAGCTCACTCAAGTCTCTCCTCGTAAGGAAGATGTTTGTGGCTCTGTGCTGGATTCTTTGAAGCAGTTCCCTGTATTTCTTGAACTGAAGGGCCCAGTTTAGGTTTTGTTTAATCCCAGTTGTAATCTAGGGATGATCTAGAAAGATAAATAGTTTTGTGAACTAGAAGTGGATATTTTTCAAACTATGTTCTTGAAAGATGAAAAGGCAGTAGCCATATAATATAGAATATAGGATTTATTTCCTTTTACTCTGTAAATGCAGTTTGTGATATACTGGGAAGCACATTGGGAATGCTGACTTTCAAAACCTCTGCAGCCTTTAGCCAAACATCTGTTACTGCAAGATAAATATGAGGTCCTTCTTTTCTGAAAAAAATTAACCTTTGAAAAAGTTATTGAGACTTAATTACACTGACTGACAAGACCAACCTAAGGGTCCTTCCACCTTTATTCTTATTAATTTTTTGCAAATCACAGTGAATGGCTGTTCATTGATGAAAAAAAAAAAAGTAACATTGTTAAAGAAAACAGTTATGCACAAAATGAAAACATTTCTTCAAGTCAATAGACCTTCTTAGGTCTATAATTTTTCTTACACTTTATTAAATGCATATTTTTATCATATTCTTTGCTGCCTATTTTACTGCAGCTGGTAAACTTTTAAGTATGTTTCTAATGGCTTAGCTGAAGAAATATCCCTTCCGTGAAATATGTAGGATGCCTAATAAAACAAAAGGTTTTTTTCAGCCAAAGGAAGCAACCAGACCTCTCCATTCTGTGGAGATGGATATTGCAAACTAACATGATGTTAAGCTAATGATGGGTAAAATAAGCATTCTCATGGTGGTATTTGAAAATACAGCTAAGTTCTTAATGTTCAGAAAACGCCTGAAAACTTGCATCCACTCTCTTGTGAAGCTGCTATAGAAATGAATTCTATTCACAGAATATTTAACATTTTTCATTGCTCTTTGATGGCATATGTTCCCTGAAGTAGGTTACATAAACTATCTTATTTCTAACTCGAAGACAAATTAGGATCGGACATACAGTAACTGCTCTTTGATGATGTTTTCAGTAATTCATCATGAATGGCATATTAATTTACTCTTTTTATACCACTGGGCACCTAAGTGAAGAAAAAATCTTTACCATTCTTTAGCCAAGTCTAACGATTTTTTTGTCTAAATATTGCAGGTTTCTGACCTGAACATTTGCATTTTATATAAAAGACAAAAAAACCCCAAGCAAACAAACAAACAAAAACCCCAAGAAAACAAAAAAACAGTGGAGAGGGATGCCACATACCAGCTAAAAAAACAGATGGGTAGGACTGAATATTTAGAGCCATCATTTGGATTTGTAGAAAGTAGAAGGGAAAGTTTGTTGTTTCTCAAAAAACATTGAACGCTAGTTCTGAATTTTCTTGGGATGAAGAACTTCAAGCTTTAGATGACTCCTGACTAATCTGGCTCTCATTGCTCTTGTTGAATTCTGTATTACAGAAGAAAACACTAGTGATTTTTATTTGTGTAGGTATTGCTGAGCTCAAGAAAAACAGCTCTTGATGTCATCAATGACTGCATATATTTTTCTTCCTCGACTGTATATTCCAGATTATAACATCTATATGAAGAAACACAGCAGTTTTGTGTTTGTTCATAGAATCACAGAAACACAGAATCATTTGGGCTAAAAAAAACCCTTTAAAGTCATTGAGTCCAACTGTTAACTTAATACTGCCAAGTCTACCAGCAAACCATGTCCCTAAATTTCACATCTACACATCTTACAAGTACCTCCAGGGATGGTGACTTAAGCACTTCCCTGGGCAGCCTCTTCCAATGCTTCATAACCTTTTCAGTGAAGAATATTTTTCCTAATATCCCATCTAAACTAGCCCTGGCACAACTTGAAGCCATTTCCTCAAGTGTCTGATACGTTCTTAAACACCTATGTTTCACCAGCTGAAACATGTTTCCTAATTTGTAGATGACTTGGATATTCCTGCTTCTATTGGGTCACTCCCATTTATAAAACAAAAGTGAAAAATCATCATTGGTGGATCTTTTTTTCTTTTTCTTTTTTCTTTTTCTTTTTCTCTTTTTCTTTTTCTTTTTCTTTTTCTTTTTCTTTTTCTTTTTCTGTTTCTTTTTCTTTTTCTTTTTCTTTTTCTTTTTCTTTTTCTTTTTCTTTTTCTTTTTGTTTTTCTTTTTCTTGTTCTTTTTCTTTTTCTGTTTCTTTTCCTTTTTCTTTTTTTTCTTTTTCTTTTTCTTTTTCTTTTTCTTTTTCTTTTTCTTTTTCTTTTTCTTTTTCTTTTTCTTTTTCTTTTTCTTTTTCTTTTTCTTTTTCTTTTTCTTTTTCTTCTTTTTTTCATTTTCTTTTTCTTTTTCTTTTTCTTTTCCTTTTTCTTTTTCTTTTTCTTTTTCTTTTTCTTTTTCTTTTTCTTTTTCTTTTTCTTTTTCTTTTTCTTTTTCTTTTTCTTTTTCTTTTTCTTTTTCTTTTTCTTTTTCTTTTTCTTTTTTCTTTTTCTTTTTTTTCTTTTTCTTTTTTCTTTTTCTTTTTCTTTTTCTTTTTCTTTTTCTTTTTCTTTTTCTTTTTCTTTTCTTTTTCTTTTTCTTTTTTTCTTTTTCTTTTTCTTTTTCTTTTTCTTTTTCTTTTTCTTTTTCTTTTTCTTTTTCTTTTTCTTTTTCTTCTTTCTCTTTTTCTTTTTCTCTTTCTTTTTCTTTTTTCTTTTTCTTTTTCTTTTTCTCTTTTTCTTTTTTCTTTTTCTTTTTCTTTTTCTTTTTCTTTTTCTTTTTCTTTTTCTTTTTCTTTTTCTTTTTCTTTTTCTTTTTCTTTTTCTTTTTCTTTTTCTTTTTCTCTTTTTCTTTTTCTTTTTCTTTTTCTTTTTCTTTTTCTTTTTCTTTTTTTTTTCTTTTTCTTTTTTCTTTTTCTTTTTCTTTTTCTTTTTCTTTTTCTTTTTCTTTTTCTTTTTCTTTTTCCTTTAAAATCAAGACACAGTTAGTGCTAGACCTATGTAGGCGGAGCATTGTCACTATTTTCGGTAGTGAATTAGATTATCACCATATATGAAGAATTCCTGTGGTCTTCCACAAACAAGGTTATCATCCTTTTCTATACAGACCAGATCTATAGTGAGATATCCCTTTCTGCTTAGCAATCTGATTGGAAATCTCTAAATAACCTACATTTACCTGTGTTTACAGTTCTGCTTTAAGAAGGTTCTAATGGTGGTGTTTTTATTAATTTAGGTTTTCACTGCAGTTCCTAGTTACTGAGAGCAGTATAAATTATTGCAGGTTTAATAACTGTAAGTGTGCCATCAAACTCATGCATTTCTTTTAGCACATATAGAAAATGGCCACTGCATCAGGCTGTTATAACAACTTAATATTTGAATTTAGTTTTATTGCTTGTGTGTTTTCCCCAAGAGGCAAATTGGAGCTTGGCTCTAAATATTTATTACAGGCTCTAGGCAGGTTTTGTAGCTCTGTCAATAGATGAGCTTCTTATTTAATTCAATTGTGTTGAGTATATTATTCTATATAAATCCTGTCATATAATTAAGAAAGTTTTAGTCTCCAAAATAGAATAAATATCAATATACTTACTTTTTTGTTGATAGAGTCATAGCTTTATAGCAACTAAATTGAATCTTAATTTACAGTGTTTAAGTATTAGGTAATACATAAGTTTCAAGATTAATGCAGTACTTAACATGTTGTAGCAGATAAGCTATGCTTCTGATATTTTAAGGAAATATCTCAGGCATGAGTTGTTGAAAATTGCTTAGCAAAACTTTGTAAAAAACCTTGTTAAAGTCATCTGCTTTGCAGGGGTTTAGCCAACCCAAATATGTTTCCTGCTGTTTATAACTTCACATGCATCCTCTGCTGAAAAACTCTGGTCAGATAGCAGCAGCTCAGTTTACTGGAAATTAAGAAAATAAATTATGCAACTATAACTCCAAAGTAAAATATAGAAGAATGTGGGTCCTGCATTTACTAAAGACCTGTCACTGATGCTGTCATTTGGAAAAGAATGAAGTAAAACTTGTGGCTCTTCAGTATAGCTGAAAACTATAATTAGCAAATTATTTATCAGCTTGTAATATGAAAGATTCCAGTAGTCTTTTCTTGGGCAAAGTCATTCTTCAGTTGATTTCTATATTCTTTGCAACCTCAGCTGACATTCATGGGCTGCTCAGCTTCTCACTACTGAAATGCTGCCTTGCCCTCTCTCCCTGCTGCCCTCAGGAGCTCCTCTAAATGTTGCTACTCCTTTTACACAATTTTATTTTCTAAGGAAATTGTGGCATCCTGCCTAATCAATCGGTAAGACATGAGGACCAGACTGCCACCACCAGGAAAACTGTGGCTCTGCTGAGTGCCAGGGGAAGACAAGCAGACTTTTGCCTGCTTATAATGACGTGTAACATGGGACAAGACTTGAAGACTGGAATAGAAAGGATTATCATTTTCTACCCCCAGCCATATTTTTGGACCTTCTTGCCTGCTTTGTTAGGGTACTTAGGGCACTGTCAACCCTGCCTACCTCTCACCATCCACCCTAAAACTCACCCTACTGCCCACAGGCCGGGACTCCATTTCATTCTCCCCAGGGTCATTAGCTCCAGGCGCTGACACCACAGCAGAGCCAGCCTCCAACTCCTCACAGCTCAGACCTGCCTGATCAGCCCCAGCGAGCTGGGTCCACTCCAGCCTGGCTACCAGTGTAAGGGGCTGGGGCCACCCCAATGCCCCCCAGCTGCCCTGCTTCTGGCTCAGGTGCTGAACAGGCACAGGCCTGCTGTCCTCAGCCCACAGGGATCTGCTGGCCGACAAGGCAATATAACAGCCTTTCCCTCCTTTCCCAAGACACCAAACCTGACACATTGTTGCAATTAGAGCTGTACACCAAAATGCAGAACTCCAAGTGAAAATCTATTCCATTTGCAAGGCTGACTTGCAGAATTTTTACAAAACTGAATTTTCTGTGTAATCAATACCACATGCATTTTAATTACAGAATCGGACATATATTAGAATGTCTTTAAAATTTGTGTCTTATTTGGTAAACTTGTCAGCTGTGCAACAGGCCCAGCTGAAGTTTGTGTGGAGGCTCAAAAGCAGTAGTTGAGGATCAGGAGCCTGGCATCTTGCATGTACTACTGTCTGCAAATGGTTTCACTTTACTGTGAGGAGAAGGGGATGGAGGCTGAAATAACATCTCATCAGGAACCACACTGAAAAATCCTTTTTTCCTAAGGACTAGTCTACAATCAAAAAAAATAATGCTAGGAACAAGGGCAAGGCTGTGGTATGCATCACTGAGGCACATTTTGCCATAAGAAACTCCCCAGAATAAGTGAATAAGTGAATTATTGGAACAGGAAGTACTTCTTATGATTGACAAGACCAAACACAGAAAATGAGATTAAAATATTACAGAACCTGTGAGATGATTGTCGGGTGGGGGGGGTGGGGGGAAGGCATTGTGCTTTGTTTTTTTCCTTTGATATATGCATAAGACTTTATCAGAATGAATTTCAGAAATTTGCCCTGTTTGCCGTTCAAACACTCAGTTATGGATTCTGTCCTTTTTTTCTGTCCCACTTTGTTATTTTTTCCCTCTTTTATCTCCTTTCAATTTTACCATTATACAATATAATAGAGACATGGATGGGAAACCTACTGTGAGTAGTAGTCTGGATTCAGACATCTGCATTTAACATGCTCACCCAGTAAATATATTTGGGGTTTATTTGTTTGGTTTTTTTTAATCTATTACTTATAAACTGTCCTTTTCCCCTTCTATGATTAAGTTCTTGAACAACATGACGGAAAAAAGACTGCTATGACTAATGAAGATACAAAAAATGAAAGCACCACAAAGCGTGCTATAGCTTTGCTTGCAATAGTCTGCATTTACATAAATTACAATGTCTCCTGTCATACTTTCATTAAGTTTATGATTCTTTTTAAACAATAATTTAATCCTAATGCAATGCTCCCAAGTTTTAATTTAAAGAAGCCATCTTCTGATCTTATCCTGTTTAAAGCTGATGATGATATAACTGTCTTTATAAATTAATTACCATTGGACCATGACCAACAATATCTGAAGTGAATCCATTAATTTATAGTTCGTCTTCAATAGCAAGTCTGTCATTGACCTTTTTGTGCTCCATCCTTTCTCCTAAATATTATGGGATATCTTTTATTAAATATGAAGCACATCAACTTGTACATTTGTAGTCAGGTTGATGAAGAATTTTTGACTAATGGCTCAACAAAACTTGAGAGTGAAAGTACGGCTGGAAACGGAGGACCTGACTCACACCACGTTATTCAAAACTCTGATTTTCACCAGCAGCGTGTACTACAATTGCATGTCCAAAAGACCTCTCAAATATTGCAACTATCCAATCAGTGACACTGCTCATAAATACTACAGTCAAATTCTGTCCCTTATTTAAGCTTTCCATTTTATGCAATAAAACTAGCTGAATAACAAAAAAATTCTCTCGTGATTGCCTTTTACCCATCTTCATTATGTCCTTTATGACGAGGCACTTGTGTTCAAACTTACAATTAACAGCAAAAATAAAAGGATCACAAATGCAGGCAAAGAAGAGGAATGTTCAAAAAACAGCCTTAAAAAATAAGATGAGAGTATACCATGGTCAATAAAAGTAAACACCAATCATTCTATTGCTATTTTATTCAAAAAGAGATCATAACTAGTCTAAAATCAAGCAGCTCAGCCATCTGTGTGAAACTGAACTTACACTAAATAAGGTTTCCCTTCAAGTTCCTAGTGCCATGGTTAGTAGTATAACCTGGAAGAAGGAGGTCCAAGAAGCAAACAGCCATGAGTGGATGATAAATTGTCTACAATATGGAATAAATTGAGAATGACTCCCATTAATTATTTATTTGAATGGTTTAGCAACAACAAAATACTAATGTGTAATGACTTTTTGTGTGGATATTTCTTGTTTTAGGAGGCTCTACTGATTGCTAGCATATTTTGCAAGTGGCTTATTACAATTCTTAGAGATGTAAAGGTTAAAAATACCAGGTTCATCCTAGCCCAATCTTCTGTGTGACAGTGAAGGAGCAACTGCTCTGAATTTGTATGTTCCTAATTACAATTCTTTATTACTAATTGTGTTCCTAAATGTAGAAATAATATGACTAGATGCCATGGATACTAGTGAAATAAACACACACTTGAGAAGATGGGGCAAGGACAGAAGTTTCCTTAGTCTTTCCTGCAGTGGAAGATGAAAGCATCATATTGTTTCAACTCATAAAGACCAGCTTCTTTTTTATCAAGTAAGATATGGTCTTCACTCAAAATGTGAACTCTGTTCTGGTAATTGAATTCTTAGTTTTAGATTGTTCCAAAATTTGTGTTGGTCATTTTAGAAGATTGATCAAAAACATAGAAGTGATAGTACTTCTTTTGACTATACTTAATACCTTACTCTGTAACTCCAAAAGAAAGACTTGAGGGTCCCATGGAAGAATTACTGCATTCCCTTGCCAAGAATGGATCATTCTTGCAGTCCTGTACCAAAATGGTTGCTTGTTAAGATAATACCTATCCCTGTGTCCTATATTAACAAGCGGGGGGGGGGGGTGGGGGGGGGGGGGGTGGTGGGGTGTTTACTAAATTTTTAATGCTCATCTATTTTCCATTTGATAAGTCTTTTTGCCCTAACTTGTGTATTTCAGATATAAAGATAACAGTTACTGGGTTTTGTTTGGTGTTTGTTTGGTTGTTTTTTTTTTTTCCCATTCATCAAGTGCTTTCTTTCAGCACTTGATAAGAGTGATTTGATTTATATGGTTTTATCAGTTAGGATAATCAGTATGACTAATCTCTTATCTCTTAGACCACACATTCTTCTTCTTTGTTGTGGAGCAAAATTTCTCTATGTTAGTACAACAGACTTGGGAAGGAATTCATGCTTTTTGTCAAAGGCAATTGTGCTCATTTATTATTTTATGCTGTTGCCTACACTGCAGAAAAGACTGTGTTATTTTGTATTTAACAGAAAGTTCTTATCTACATGAAGACTTGGACCAGTCTAAAGACAGCACTTTCAGAAATGTTTTGACATTAACAGATTTAAATTCATAGATTCGTAGACTGGTTTGGGTTGGAAAGGAAAATAAAGATCATCTAATTCCAAACTCTCTTCCACTAGATCTCATCCAGCCTGGCCTTGAACATCTCCAGGGAGGAGGTATCCATGACCTCCATGGACAACATTTTCCTGTATTAGCAGTCCCAAGAGTTTACAACCTGCCATGTCAGTTACTTTCTTTTATGAAAAGAAACGGCTTTAATATAGTTGGAGTATCCCTACCACACAGGATTCTACTGTTAGCAAAGTACTTTTTCTTTAGAGACATCATCCAAACACAGCATTGAACAGAAAAAGATCTCAAAAATATTCTCTAGAGGGGAAAAAAAAACAAGCTGGGAAATCTCCCAGAAGCACCAGACAAATACATGTTTTAATATATGCCACTGGATGACAGCTCCTCTTTCACTGGACACAGTCTTCCCAGAATTCCATCTTTATTCTCTGAAGCAGAGGGATATTGCTTATAGTGGTAAAGCCTTAGCAAACACCAGCAAATCTAAGGCAGAGCAGTAACGGAAATACATGTGCTAAGTCTTACCACAGCTGGTACATCTCTCTATTTGTATGGATCCATAGAGAAACATTACCTTATGTGCTAGTGCAGAGTGATATGCATGTACACTACAGGACTTATTTCAAGCACAGCACTACTATACCTAAAACAATTAGCTTACATTCTGTTCCAGAGTTAGCTTGGCTGCTCTTAGAGAAAGATTGGCCAGCCTCTTAAAAATTCATGTACAGCCCTACCAATATTAGAAGGGGAAAAGATTTTATCCAGGTTGACAATGAAACACAGATCATTGCACAGAGTATTTACACTGGTACTTTGAGTACCACCTGATAAGTACCTACAAAGGACTTGAATCAAGTTTGTATGGAGCACCAAATACTGAAGTATTCATAAGAAGAAACAACTATGCAACTGTCACCAAGTCATCTGACTGTTAAGGATACTCATAACTTCTCACATGTAAAAAATGCTTACATAAAAACTTCTAACTGTTATTGATATGGTAATATACAAGTATGAATACTACTCTGAAATAATTTATGGTACTACAGATTGGGTTTACAATTTGCTAACATGGAAATTACAACATTTGTTTGTATTTCTTTATTCCCACTATTTTGCAGAGCTCTTCCAACCTCTCTCCAACTGCCTCTTTTTTTTTTTTCCCCACAGAATTTTTTCCTCTTTTTCCATTCCTGTTCTGTTCTGGTTTGTTTTACTTTGGTTTCCAGCATATGTTTTATCCACTACCATTTAATTTTCCTTTTATTGCTCTGCTATTCACAGCTCATTCACTATCTGGGGATGAGACACGTAATGAATAATCACAGAGATAGCTTGGAAGGGTAAAGAAGCAGCAGGGAACAGGGCATGTGGTAAACAGGCAGACAGAAAGAGGGGCATCAAAGGGAGAGAAGTTTGTTTATAGAAGTGCTCAGAGGGACTGTAACCCAAGCTTTTAATAGGAAAATCCTACTACTTCCTCAGCCATGCACTGCTCTGGAATCTGTCTGTGTCACTTAAGTCAGAAATTTCCACACTTAGGATAACAGTGCTGATCAAAATTTAGCCCAACCTCTCAGTGAAAGTGAAAGCAGACTTCCAACCTGAGCACTTTTTTTTTTTTTTTTGAAAGATCTTAATGATGTTGTTGCCATAGAGTTTGAAGTTAATAAATTATTTTGTTTCAGATGCTGAAATGTTATGTCAGTGTTTATAATGATTCATAGAAAAGAGCAAAGCCTGTTGAATTTTTAATAAGTAAACTCTGGCAAAATATTGGCCAAATATTTTTGAATATTTTAGTATCGTGAGTAGATACACGAGCAATATGTATTATTTTTTATGATGACAATTAATCAATCCTACTAAAAACAGGAACTGTTTGTGAATGAGCCAACAGGATCACTACCTGAATTCATAATCAGAAAGGATAGCTTTAATGAAGGACTGACAGCTCAGACATGCTTTCAGCATTTTCTGCTAACATTATTTTTGCCCTTGTAGCTTCATGTTAGACTGAATTTCAGGTGGTATTGTAGGGAAAAATGATTGTACAATAATAGATTTATTTGTCTGGGTAACTTTGTTCTTTGCAATTTTGTAACATATTGCAGATTAACTATAATGACCAGAATGACTAAAATGTGGGTAACACATTATTCCTCCTGTAAACTGCAGCATGTCACATCTGATGTTGAATTTTTCTATTAAACCTAGAGAAATGGATAGTGTTCCATCTGATTCACTGTATCTAATGCACCTTAAGCCATTTATCCTTTATAGGATAAATTATAACTGGGAGTCAGCTGTAACTCATAGCTTTAAGAATAACTGATTTTGGTAGCTGCACATTTTAACTCTTTCCTGCTCTTGCATGGTCATTTGAGTGACGGTCAAAAGCCAGACAGACCCCTAGACTTTCTACAGCTCTCCACCGAAGAGATATCTCCTGACAGAACATGTGTATGTCTGAGAGTAGCTAGTTCCAAACAATATCAGATTTTATAATGCCAACCTATGCATTTCCAATACAATGGGATCCCTGCCATTAATCTTACTGCAAAACTTATTTTTCCTTATAGTTCATCAGATGGATCATTCCCTGTAAGTCCAGACCATATGCTAGCACCAAAAGTGGAAATGGTTCCGACTTCCAACCTTCATTATTTAAGTGTCATTGATCTTAATAATACTTGAATTAATACTTAGCAATGTAAGATCAGATTCAGTATTCAACTGAACATTTCAATGACGTTATTCTTTCTCTGCATGGGAACTTCGTTGTTACATATATGATCTTTATATCACTAAGCTAGTACAGAGCTACTAAGATAGTATAGAGCTCTGCAGTTATATAGCTCCAGGAGACAGAGTGGGAAACTCTTGTTTAAGGACACATACTTGTTCTAATCACTAAGGTAATTTGTGGTCTTTTGATTTGTTTCGTCTAAGTGCCTACATAAGGTGAAAAAAATAGCTCCTGAATAACAAAATGAGGAAAAAAAGTTGTGTTTTACTTTAAGAATGAAGGTCAAATGTCTACCTTTACAGGCTTCTAAACACTTTTGCAGTCAAATATTTTTAAGCCTTAATATTTGAACACACTAAGCATTAGCAATATTTGGAAGTCAGAAATTGTTATGCCTGTAACAGCAGTAAATGTTGCAGAATGTAACTACTTCTTTCTACACTAGAGATAATCTTGCAGTTTTCTTCCACGAGAGATCATTTTCTCTACCCTATGGATGATATTGTTATATAATAAATCATAAACATGCATGTGGAGAAAACTTGAAATTATTGTGATGATAGTCACTTCCTGAAAATGTTTTGACTCTTATTAAGTATATGTCTAGTCTGGAATGAGGGGGTATTATGTAACACTGAAGAGGCATTGAAGGAGAGAGTGGGAAAGAAGTCAATAATAATAATAATTTAAAAATTTTAAAATTTTTGAAAAATTTAAAAAGGCTCTCACCGCTCCCTCTGCTCTAACTATAATTCAATGGAATAGTTGAGCCTAGCAACCTGTCAGTGTGGCACCTTCCAGGAGCACAACTATAAATACATTTTTTAAAAAATGGCTATAAATCATTTAAGAATATAACAAGAAATTGTAGGTTTTTTCCACTGACAAAAGTAAGGGAAAAAGAAAATCATGGCTCTAAAGTCACCTCTACTCTTTTTTATTTTCTAATCTAGTATGCTTCTCATTTTTCAGCTGAGCAATTGATTCATTTAGGCACTAGTTTTTATGGCTGGCTTGATATCAAAGACTTAAATGTTTGCAGTCAAGAAGTGAATTCTTTATTTGATCAATCAAGGGTTGTATAGGGGAGTGCAATGCCTGTAAAGAGGAAGGACAGCAAACCCACTAGTAACAAGAAACTAAGACACACAAAAAGATTTGCTTCAACATGGCACAAAACCAAGAAGCTGCAATGATCTTGTTATCAGCTGTTTTTCTTCCCTCTCACCCTCAGCTGATTCTGACTACTCTAATACAGCCTTATAACCTGACAGCCTTCCTGTGCACAGGGGGAATGCTGTTCCATTGCACTGAAACCTTTCTGTTGCAGGGGGAAAGAGCAGCAGTGATTGTGAAACTTGGCCCTTAATGCATATTCACCAAACTCTGCAATCACTAGCACTTACAAGCGGCACTGAAGAATGAATCTTGAAAAATGAATAAAAGTCAAGCTTCTGCTATCAGATCTGTTAATTGTGTCCAATGCTTGGATCCAGAAATATGCTTCCAAGTCTTTACAAGCAGCAAAATCTGGGTAATGCTTGATTTTGACATTTGTCCCCAAAACTTGTGTATGTGTATGCTGAATCAGAGGAACACTAGCTCTAATATGTCCCAAACTTGGCTGATGTGAGATGAGTGATCTTTTTTGTGCTATTGCTTTCCTGAGAAAAGTAGTGTAAGACACAGCCAGACATTATTTATCTAAGTCCTTTTTTTATTAACACATTCTAATCACAGGAGAAGAAACCTGGAAGGAATGAACAGTCTAGAGCATGCAAGAAACATCTGACATAAAAAGAAAACTGGAACATAAACAGCAATTAAATTAAAACTTATAAATTGCATGTGTCACTCAGACATCACAAATGGCACGAAATGAAGAAACAACTGTGTGTTTATAAAGGTCTTAAAAGCATTCAGAGATGAAATGCCAAATTTGAGAGTTTAGAGTATATTTAAAATAAAACCATAAAAATATCAGAATAAGTTTGAAAAATTACTTTTAGGGATCAAGGAAATATAGCCAGATGACAGTGACACTAAGTAGAGTAGGTCTGGAATAATCACTTTTTTCTGTAAAAAAGTAACAAATAGAGCTAACCTAGAAGGCTTGTTTCAATCACTGTATATCCAATTCCCGTTAGTGCAAAGTTCCTTTTGGTTTCAAAAAGCTTTTAATAAGAATTTTTCTGCCTGGCAACCCTTTTCTTTATCATGCAAAACCTAACATGACTCCTAGTGCAATTTGCTCAAAAGTTACATTTGCTCTCTGGTGCCATATAATAACAATACTAATGTGAAGGAAAAGAACTATGTCAGTAAGGAACCAAGGGTAGACAATCTAAGGAAAATATAACCATTCCAACTTACATGACTAACATTATCCAGAACATGTAAAGACAGTCTCAAAGCTAGCCCACATTGGTACAAAAAATCACAGAGTATTTGGTGAAAGTTTGAATGAAAAAACCTGGCAAGCTTCCAACTGAAAAATCATGGGTTTGCATGTTTCGGCTTTATTTTTTTTTTATCATTGTCAGCTTTTTTCCTTCCAATTTCTGTTTCCTTTTATATATATATATGTATGTACATATATATATATTTATATCATATATATATATATACATATATAAAAATATTTTTGCAGCCAAATGGATTTCAAAATGCAGATTAAAATATATTTGTATAGTCAACAGATCACCTCTCCATTGTACATGCCTGTAGCTGTAAATTTATACGACAGATGGATTTGTTTTCTAAATAAACACTAATAGACAGAATTTGAAATGTATGGCTTCAATATTAATTAAAATAAAAGTTATCTTAAAACACTGTCATTACATTTGTTTTTTTTTTAAATATCTTCTTAATCTTCTTTAAGTAAGATGTTTAGCTTATGTTTTTTCTAAAGTTATTTCAGTGTAGCACTTCAGGTTTTTTGGGGATTCATATAAATGATTCATTGCTGATAAGTTTGACACTCAGAATAATTAAAAAGGTTCATTTATTCTGAATGAAACACCTAGATTTGTTAGATGAAATACAAACATATTATGTATTCAACTCATTCATTTTCTTTAGGATTACAGGATGCCAGGGTCATTAAAATCGTAATTTAAAACTATGTCTTAGAAGGCAGAGTAAGTATTCATACCATTGCATCCCTTCATACAGTTTAGCTTGTTGGCTCCAGTAGGTAACAGAACAACCCTGCAAACAAATAGAGGGGAAAATCAAGTATGCATAGAGGGAGAGTTTTCTCTTTATTTTCACAGATGCAGGTACAGGACTTCCATTTCTTCTCTTGATGGTTTTCCAGGTAAGGGTTAAACATCAGCTGTCCCTGTATGCCAAGCAAAAGTACCCCATTCATTTTCCATGTTGTTGACAGAACACTTCAGTAAAAGGCAATGTGTCATCAGTACACATGGCAGCAAAACTGTAAGTCACACAGCCCTGGAAACTACATGAGGCTTTCCTACTGATATGCAGAGTCAGTATAGGTGAAAGCTGGTATTTTCACCTTACAGCTGAAAAAACTTTGTGACTTATAGCCACTGACACAAGTCTTTGTTTGAGGATGTTATGTCCTATACAAACTTTTATAAAAGCAACATCTGCACAAAGAAGCAACACTACTTTTACTTTTTTTTCATCTCTTTCCCTAATAAATTCATAAATTTTATGTTACAGAAACATGTTCCATGACTGATTTAATGACAAGCCATTATTCCTCTGAATGCTATACATCTTTTTTGAAGAGAAATATTTCAGAGACAGGAAAACCACAGGCATGGCTGTATAATCCAAAAGCAGCACCAACTAAACATGAGATTAGGAATGAGGCTCTTAAACAAATGGAATTAATTTTATTTGTTCTCATAGTTCTTACACTGCACACAGATGCACAAATATACATACATATAAATGCAAAAAGCATGTTCACTATTTGTCTGAGGGAATATACCTGTCTGAGGGTATCAGCGCAGAAAGATTTATGACTCCTGATGATATTGACAAAGAAAGATAACAGAAAATCATTAAAAGAACTACTTTTGTATTTCAAATTTATTTACCTCCACATCAATATTTGACCTTACATAATATACCAGATAATCTTTAAGGTCCCTTCCATTCTATGATTCTAGTACAGCCAGGAATTTTAAGCCATTTTCTCTTTCATTTTCACTATGTATCGGCAACAATATTACCAAATGCATTGCCTGGACTCAACCCCCAGAATTTGCAGATAATGTATCAGATGTGATTTCAGCTTGTGTCTGAATTTTGGGACATGAGAAATTACAAAGCTTACTTGGAGCCATAGGGGTTAAGAATTCAGTGACAACTAGAAGAAAAGCTTGATCGAATAATCTTACACTGATCTGTAGTCTCACATCAGCACACCATCCACACGAAACTTGGACATAAAAGAGGGGATAAAAGAAAAAGAAACTTGAAAATAAGGAGCAAACTTTGACAAAGGGAAGACTGTACCAGCAACAATAATTTTCAAGAATAAATTAGTAAGGAGGAAAAAATGTTGTTTTTCTCTATCCCCTGATTTGGGGGCCATTGAGTGATGAATGAAGGCACAAACACCGTTACTGTGTAGCAATGAGATTCCAGAAATGCGGAGGGCAGAGAATCTCAGAAGTCCTCCCAGAAGTCATTTATTGCTGTGCTGTAGAATCCCCAGCATTACAGAGTCTCAGAGTCCCACTTACAGAAGTCCTGGAAGTCCTTAACAGATAAAGCAGCTAACAGACATCCCAAGCATATCCCTCACACTATCCCTACACCGAAGCTCTTGCCAGACAAAGTAGTGCACTAACAGCGGCAGGAGTCCGAAGGAGAAGGAGGAGGAGGAGGAGAAGGAAAAGGAGAAGGAGAAGGAGGAGGAGGAGGAGGAGGAGGAGGAGGAGGAGAAGGAGAAGGAGAAGGAGAAGGAGAAGGAGAAGGAGAAGGAGGAGGAGGAGGAGGAGGAGAAGGAGGAGGAGGAGGAGGAGGAGGAGGAGGAGGAGGAGGAGGAGGAGGAGGAGGAGGAGGAGGAAGAGGAGGAGGAGGAGGAGGAGAAGGAGAAGGAGGAGGAGAAGGAGGAGGAGGAGGAGGAGGAGGAGGAGGAGGAGGAGGAGGAGGAGGAGGAGTAGGAGGAGGAGGAGGAGGAGGAGGAGGAGAAGGAGAAGGAGAAGGAGAAGGAGAAGGAGAAGGAGAAGGAGAAGGAGAAGGAGAAGGAGAAGGAGAAGGAGAAGGAGAAGGAGAAGGAGAAGGAGAAGGAGAAGGAGAAGGAGAAGGAGAAGGAGAAGGAGAAGTGCCTATTGCTCAGAACTGGTTTTCATACTCTTTGTTATAAATCCCTTGACCAGTAAATCCAACCACATACATAAGCTAAGATCTTTTCCCTTTAAGAGGTGCCAACCTGTCAAGGAGGTGGCTCCTGCAGCACGTTCCAGTCAAGGGGTGCCACCATGAGGACGTTGTTCTTGCCACACAGGGAATGTTATTATTTTGCTCTATGCTGTGTGCAATTGGTTGTCTTAGGAATCATGCACTCTGCACACATCCAGCAGCTGCCCTTAGAACAGTGGCTGCAACAGAAAACCACAGAGAACAATATTCTATATGTATCTGTCAAATGATCTGGGGTTGTATTTATCAGTAAGAAGATGTAACAGTCTTAGAAATAGTGCGGTGTCCTCCACTTGCACAGAGTGAGTCTATAGATCGCTTGATCTTCATGATAGTCTACATGATGGCTGATGTGCCTATTCCATTGTATACCTGCTCCAAATGATAATAAGTCTGCTTTATGATAATGAATAGCAGGTTAATCAATAGCTGATGAGAAATTCCCATATATTAGCACTTGTGCTCAAATATATACATTTGTAAAAATGGAATTTCACTGCCTCCAGCTGGCTTTGAAAAACCTTCGAAGACAGTTCAGCTTGCACAGAGCATCTAAATGCTTATAGACAGAGAGCTGAGAGGAACAGTGCCAGTTATTCTGCTGTTAGATGGAAAAAAAAAAAGCACATTAATTAGCTCTTTTAAATTCTGGCATGATATTTTACTAGAGAAAGTAATGTACACACACTTGCCAAGATGGACTATACAACCCACTTCCCCGCCTGCACCTACTGCTGAAGCTAGCTTTCACACTCTAATATACTCTGGCACTACTGAGTACCCTGGGAGAGTATAGCTGGCTTCCTCTAGTAATCCTGCCTGTTAGCAGGTGTTGCAAATCTAGAGGCAGATGTTAATTGATTCACACTGAAAGTTTTGGCAGGTTCAGCTTGTTAGACTGCACTGCACATAACGTGCTGGGGAGAATACCTCCTTGTGCAGAGGAACTGAGGGCTAAGTAGTCCTAGTGTGTTACTAAGACTCTTCCTCAGGAGGTGGAAAAGTTTGTGTCTGATGCCTGTTTGCAACTTTGGCTTATAGTACAACTGGAGAAAGACAAAAATATGAGTAGTATGCAGGTATGGGGGATGTTAAGCCCTAGGTGATGGAGATTATACTTCCATGTACAAACAACTAGAATTTTAGATTCGCTTATTAATCCTAGCTTTGGTTTATCTCCTAGAGTGAAAATGTTTGGAATTAGAGCTATGATTTGCTGATAGATGTAGTGATTAATACTCTGTCTTTTAGGTGTTGTAATAAAGAGAACTTCAGAATAGGTGTTTGCTTCCAGTTTGATGGAATTAAGTTTCCACCTATTGCTTTTCCATAGCCAGTATCATGATAAAGTAAGTAGTAGAAACAAAAGAAAAGAATCTCATCCTATGAGGTGCCAAACACTTTGGTTGTCACTGGGAAGACTAGGATTCCCTTTGTGATGGGATCTAAGTTAGGACTTTATACTGTATATTTTTCCTGATGTGAAATCAAAGAAGATAGCTAAATCTTCTGCACATCCTTATAGAAAAGTGCAAACAACATCAAGCTTCTTTTTCATGTCAGTCCTAAAATGCCTGTGGTATACAAAAACTTCTTAGATCTTAGATCAAGTGTGATTTGAAACTCTTTTGTATTGAAATGACTAAGAAAAAAATAACATTCAAGTCTTATAGTTCTGTATTTTGTTTTATAAAATGGTTTTGTCGTGAAGCTGAAATGATAATTATGGGTTTTTTTGTTTATTTTCATTTTAAAGGTATATAGTACAATTTCTAGTCTTATAAATTGATATTTCCCCAAGACACACAGAGGAAAAAAAAAGCATCCTAAAAACAGATAGGACTCTGTTCCTCTGAGTGAGGACACTTACAAAGGAGAATACTCTTGGCTACTAAAGATGCAGCTATTGAATGTTGTGGATATGAAATTACCATGGGGGAAAAAAATAATATCCTTCTTAAGAAATAAGTCAAAATCCATAATTTCATTTTAAAACCTTGAAATAGTAAGCAGGCTTATTAATGACTTTTGAAGGCAAGTATGGAAGAAACCTGATTTATTTTTTTTCATCCTATACAAATGTTACAGAAAATAGGCACATCTTTGAGATTCTCATTGGAAACCAAATAATAGTGGAAGTCTTAGCTGTTGGCACTGCATACTGATCTTGCACTGTCTTTTCTCTCTCCAGCTCTGAAAAAAATCCACAATGTCATCTACATTAATATACTGGGTTTTTTTGGTTTTTCTTTTTTTTTTTTGGAGGGGGGGGGTGTGGTTTTGGTTTTTTCCCCCTGTTTATTTCAGCCCCCAGCCTTTATGCTTATTTTCTGGGTTAGTAACTGATGATTAGCTCTGAATCCATAGTAACAAATGTTTTCCTGTCTTTGTGGCTGGGGTAGGGGAGTTGGAAGAGATTCTAGGCTGTTTAAGTGATCTTCTACCATTATTCAAGACATAAGTTGTTAATCCACTACAGAGAGGAAAATGAGCATTTGTGTGATAGAAGAGATGCTGCCATGGTGAGAAAGTGAGATAGCTGTAGAAAAAGCTGCCTGAAGGGCTTCCAAGTCACCCAGAACTGGAGAAGTGTTTGAAATGTGTCCCTTAATTAATGCAATGGCATGTGATAATCTAACCTCTGAGAAGCCTGGGTTTTTTTGGTTTTGTTTTGTTTTAACGTGTTATTTTAATCTGACAAATGAACCAAGAGTATTTTTCTGTTTAAGCAGTGTCACAGCAGATTGGTCATGGACTTCAATATGATAATTGAAGATGTTTATTATAGTATCTGAGGGTCCTTTTATACCTGCCCAAAAATGGATGATGTAACACTTAAAAGATACAAAGCCCAGAGCTGTAGCAATTAGCTCATTCTAACATAATTGGCATCATATATGGGTAAAGATAACAAGTCTTGCAGCTACACTAAAATAAAAAGGCATACATTCCTTTTCACTTATCTTACAAGGTCAAGACATAAACAGGACAGTTGCCTCTTTTAGACAGATACCAGAAAGGTTGACCCAAAATGCAACTCTTCTTTGTTTTGTCTTATCTCTTAAAGGGAACTTAGAAACTGCTATTTCCAGTCCCCACAAGGGAGAAATAGGGGGGAATGGCTTGGGAAGCAATGAATACCTAAACAGATTTAGGCTATTCAAGTCTGGACTTATAAGTGACAGCTTATTTCACCTAGCGTGGTTTTTCTTTTATACTAAATGATAATTGTGTAGTTCTTATGGTTCAAAATTATTATCAGTTCATATAGTATTAGTGATGTCATAGCTTGTTCTAAAGAGAATTATAGTGTAGAAGTCTTCCTCAAAATCAGACATTCATCTGTCTTCAAGGCATTTAGGCAGTGATAACTGCTACCTCAAAATTTATACCTTCCAGTGTCTTTGTAAATATGTATTTTAAACACACCAAGTTTGTCCACCTGAATAACTTAAAAAAAACATTAAAATAAAAATTTCTTCATGTGTTTTTACAGTATGACTCCCAGTTGTTTAATTAATGGTCTCTTCTCACAGGTAATTAGCGATACAAGAGGGAATGTCCTCAAACTGCAACAGGATATAGGTTTAGACTCAATATTAGGAAATAAATTTCACAGAAAGAGTAGTCAGACATTGGAATAGGCTGCCCAGGGAGGTGGTTAAGTTACCAACCCTGGATTTGTTTAAAGGTCGTTTAAATGTGGTGCTTGGGAATATGGTTTAGGAGTGAACTTTGTAGAGCAGGGTTAACAGTTGCACTTGATGATCTCAAGGGTCTTTTCCAACCTGAACGATTCTGTGATTTGCACTAGGAAAGAAGTTTAGTTAGAAGTTTTAGTATGTTAGAAAACATATTTCCACGGTCAACAGGTTTCTCTCCCTGAAGTTCTACTTTCAATATAATTTCTTGTGATGGTTTGAATCAGAACAAAATGGGTCAAACTGAACCAGTGGGTTAATCTGGCTATTTTCCCAACACAGAAGTGAGGGAAAGTAACACAAAGTAACACAGAGAAAACTTGGGATTGAGACAAAAAAAAAAGTGAGAGAAGAATAGAGGTGGTGAAAAATCAGATAATCATGGTACAAAATGCATAATTACCTTAGCCTATTTGAGGAAGAAGCACAGCACAAAAGCAGCAACAAACTGAAGGAAGAAGCCAAAAGCCCAAGCCAGAAAACTACTCCCCCATCCCTCCTTGTCTCCTCGCCATCTCAGTGGAAAAAAGACCAACATCTGAAAAACTTGGAACCCTGAAGCAGCAACCAGAACAGGAAGCCTCCCATGTTGCAATCTGAACTTCAAGTCCCATAATACTTTGCTCCAGTCAGCACTTTCATTTTTGAAGACGGCATGCCTGCAGTATGGTATGAATGACAGCAGCAGGTTCAGTTCAATCCATGACATTTCCCTTAAGATAATGATAACTTCTGCTACTTATAACCGCAGGCTGCTGAAAGTCAGCATTCAAATAGGCTCTGTTCTAAGGTGATAGTTCTTACCACTCTCATTTGTGATCTTCCTATGTACTGTTCTTTGTCTATAAGCTGTTTCATTACAGTGCAGGTGAAATATAGTTTTGGAGGAAGAGAAATTGTCCTTGCTATTTAAAGGTGTGTGGTGACAGTGTACTTCAAAGAATAGTTCTTTCTTGTCACAATTTTATTGGAAAAGCTTACAGGAAGTAAAAGGTGGACTTCATAATGCCTGTGGTAAATATCAACACACTGCAGTTGAAAACTATTTACCCCCATCCTCAGCACTCCTACCCCTTGTATTTAAAGGTTTGCTGCTGTCAGGTATTTAGCATGGCCATTGATTTAGTTAATGTTACTGGGTAGCATTATTTACTAGAGAATTACTGACTTCTTGTTAACACTTCCAACTAAGAAATGACCTGCCACTGTGTTGATGCAAGTACTTATTCCTCACTGTAGTCATTCTAAGCCTTATTGTGCTATTTATGTACACCCTTCTGCTGCATCTGACTGTTTTTTTGACAAATAAAGACCAAAACTGTGATCTAATACAGTGACAACAGCCTTTATGTGATAGTAACATTCTTCAGTGTCATGCATGAAAGACGACTTTGGCTGTCGTAATGGTATCAACATCATTTGTCTCTAAAAGCTGACATTTTTTTTCCTCTAACTCTTTAAATGTTTGATTGAAAGAGTATTACAACTAATTGATATTGATCAGTGAATGACTGAATGCCCATTGCCAGCTGTAGCATTGTATCATTCACTAAAATGTGCTTTAATGCACAGACTCAGGCACTTTTATTTTTCCCAACCTCCTTATGGCTTACTTTTTCTTTTCTTCAAGTAATAAATAAGGATGGCTTTAGTAACTCAGCAGAACAATGATGCTTGTTTTCATCTTTCTTTTTTTTTTTTTTTTTGAGAATACTGATGACCTGGCCACTCAGGTCATCCTGTGATGGTTAAAATAGTCCTTCAAACAGAGCAAAATGTATTTCTTTAGTATATCACATAGGATACTTTTTTGTTCACCCCACCCTTGCACTACCTTCTTCAAGATATCTCATTCACACTTAGATTTCTCCTCTCCTGCAAACATGTCTCTTTTCAAGTGCTTTGGAGGGCTATGCTTAATCTGTCAATAACCACTGAGTTGAGATTCTAGGAAATGAAGGAAACAGGCTCTGTCCTGTACATTTCTTCAGGAGTATAAAAGAAATGGTGCTCTGATGGACTGAAATTGTATTTTCTCTTTAAAATATCCATGTCTTTGTATGATTCTTCAACAGCTTTTTCTGAGGATAATGATACTAATCCTATTATGTTAAGATTTCCCAATGCATGATTTTTTTTTTCCTTCTCATGCACTTCAAAGCAAAACCATTATTTTCCTCCAGAGTTTATCACAGTACCTTGGATTTGTTGGTGTCTACCAACTACTTCTTCACTTATGATTAATTTAGCAGCGTATATTTCATGTAAAATGACAGTTAATGTTGCAGAGTAGTAGAGAAAGGAGATGCATCTAGCTAATGAGAAACCATAGAGTCATAAAATTATAGGGGCTGGAATGGACCTCCGGAGATCCAGCCCAACACCCCTGCCAAAGCAGGATTACCTAAGGCAGGGCACACAGGAACATGTCCAGACAGGACTCTCTGAATTGTTGCTTAGGGGAAAAATCACATATTTTCTTTGACGGTATACTTGTAATTGACCACAGTAATTCCTTCTTCTTTACTGATGAAAGGCTTCCCTGCTTCTTAAATATCTTTTTTGTCCCAGGTGGCTGAGATTGTAGGGTTTATGTATGTAATTAGGACTTGGAGTTTTCCTTCTTTTATATAGAGCTTATTCTTGGCTTTCTGCAAACATACTGAACTTGTGTCTGTGTATGGTCTTCTGGTATCACAGTATCACAGGGCATTAGAGGTTGGAAGGAACCTCAAGAGATCATCAGGTCCAACCCCCCTGCCAAAGCAGGATCACTTAGGGTACTCTATCAGCACAGGAATGCATCCAGGTGGGTTTTGAAAGTCTCCAGAGAAGGAGCCTCCACACAGCCTCCTTGGGCAGCTGTTCCAGTGCTACACTGGACACTGAGGGTTTGTTAGCAGTACACGCTGCTGTTTCCCAGTAAGCCTCCCATTTGTAATTGACTCTCTCATTCTGATCCAGAGTATATGCACTTAATGTGAAGTGCAAATTTGACTGGAAGCCCTGATTGTCTTCTTTCCACTGTGCTCCTTCACTAATTCTTGCATTCCACAGGATACCAGCATAGGTGGGGGATTTTTGATGGGTAGTTCAGTTCTCTGAATCTGTCTCACTCTGGCTGTTTCAGCAGGCTGCTGACTTATACAGTGCTAGTGCTCTGCTACCCATATAATTCCTGGTTCATCCTAGTTCTGTGGTTTTTATATAAATAGTAGCTTTATTTCAACAATAGCACACTCATATAAGGTTTCTATATTATAGAAAATATATTTAAGTAAAAGATCCTCCACAGCTGCAGCTATCTGCACAATACCTGGTGATGATAAAATCTATACATGGGTTCATAATAAGGTGAAAGCCTGTGTGTAGTGGTTTGAACCACATAATATTCCCCACTGTCAGAAACATGAATTTATGAGCACAGCATTTATGGCTGTAGGGCATTTTCACCCTGGACAGGAGAGTATCGAGTTTTCTCACCTTTATGGTCCTTGAGCGGGCAGCTGCGTTTTCACTTGTTATGGGATTTGAACAGGTATTCCTCTCTATTTTTCTTCTATTCTCTCTATATACTGATGTTATCTGATATCTTTGTAGCAGAGGAGTAAAATATTCTGTGTAAATCAACTGAAAATTCTCCCTCTGCCTTTTTTTTCCCACTCCTTTTCTTATCTCCTGGTAAGGAGAGAGAGGAGAGAGGAGATGAGAGGGGGAGTGGGGGTGTTTAGCCCCCACACTAAAGCATTACACTATGTTAGCCAATGGAAATGTTATAGTTGGTTTCATCAGTGTTTATAGCTGCAGCATTGGTGGAACTAGTTCACTGTGATGGCTATTAACTGCTTCTTAATATGTTCTAGGTTCATTGACAGCAGTTTTACAAAGACTGAGTACTCCATAATAAAACATGAGAAATGATAGCAAAATTATGTAGCAGTATGTCTGGAGTGACCAGTATTTACTTGAAACCCCCAATGACAACAAAAAACAAAACAAACAACAACAAAACCAACAAACAAGCAATAACAAAAATAACCAACACCCTCCAACAACAACAACTAGGAAATAAATCTTAATGATCTATTGCCTTTGTAATTTGAATCCTATCTATGCCTTAATTTTATTTCTTCCTAGGTGAAATTAAAGACAAAAACAATAAAAGGTTTAACAGATCTCATAGTGGGTAATCACATTGATAGGTATTTAAAATTAAGATCAGGGCAATTAATCAGAATTCAAAAAATGTGGTAAATGTAATTAAAACTACTTAATGTATTGCTTGTAGAATATTATTAATGTTTGTATTATTAGTTAATAAAAATGTCATCTTACATGCTAGTGTGTTAAGAAAACAATTAAAACCTAATCTAATAAATAGCTCATCATGTTTGTTTATCATTCCTAAGTAATTCAGTTTAGCTGACCATATAATATTATTGAAGCTCTGAATTGCGTTTTCTAGGTAATTAAAGTAACATTCCATCAGATAGCTGAAAGATTTTTTGAATACTTTAGTCTTTAATAAGCAACCTTGTACTTCTAGGTGTAAAAGGAAAGATGGCTTTCAGTAAACATTCTCAAAATAAAGATATTTGTTTTACAGATATAAATCTTCAACAGAAACTTCCACAACTTCAAAACTAATTGTATGATACAGATTATTTTTTAATTTCCCCTGCCCCCTCACTTAGAGCCTTTCTAAGAGGAACTTGATTTTTTCTTTTTTCTCAAGTACTTGCTATTTTTGTTGACCTATTAGATTAGTTGCATTAAGGTCTTTTTGTCTTCGGCCTGAGGAAATACTATGCAATGTAGGCAATTTCTTCAACAAATTTTAGAATACCTAAATGTGTCAGATAACCCATAATCTTTTTTACAATTCTCTCTTGTTCATTAGCATATCAGTGAATAACTTATGGATATTCGAGTAGTTCCCGTTATTCTTTGAGTTAACATCCGACCACAAATTTAACAGAAAAGTTTCAGTTAATTAAAATATACCTGTTGAATCAAGAATACTCTGTTTTACTTGGTAATACTGCAAAGCTGCAGGCACAGAAATTAGGGATTTAGTGAGTGACTAAAGCTATAGCTAGAAAGCAAAATCTGGGGAAAAATTGGAAAACCTCCAAAGTTCAATGATAATCTGTAATGTGGACTGCTCAGATACAGAGAATGTGGGCTGAGCTCTGTGCAGATCTTTGTCTTGCAACCTTGCAACTTAATTCCAGAAGTTGTCAATCTGTGGTTCACTTCCATATTTCTGTGCAAATATCATGATATATTCTTAAAGGTCTATCCAAATATTAAATTGCAAGCAAACAATTCTCCACTTTGCAAGACAGCAGAGATGATGAATGGATTTGGATTCTTGCAGAAAAAATGCTTTTGCCAAGCAACATGCTGATACAGGACAAATGAGAAGGGATTTGTTGTACTGTCCTTCAACCCCAGTTAATAGGTAATTAGCACAATTAACAAAAATTGCACCAATAAATACAACTACTGTGACTGAATACTCATACTTATTTTCCTAAAATTCTACATTAAAAATCTGTTATCAAGCCACACAGAAATAAAGGTTCAGTCTAGGTCACATCAAGTGACTCTTTTCCAGTCTGGCACAGTAGTTATGGAAATACATATATACATATATATTTTAATTTATGCCAGCTAGACTAGGAATTAAATCTTCTGGTTTACTCAGAAGACGGAAAATAAAATACTAACCAAATTATTCAATCAGTATAATGCATGTCTTATTTGGATGTTGTAGTTCTAATTTTCTTAATGTTGGTACCCATTTTATATGTGTTTTAAGGGTAAAAGGTTGTTTTCAAAATATTGGATTAGAAGTTTTAATATCTCATAACTTTGATCTGCAAATATCCATCACTGGAGGAAGGAAAGAATGATCAGAGCTCTATCAAAATTTCCCTCTCTCCTCAGTAAGCAAGACTGTGTTATTTAGAAGGCCACCTATGCACACTCCCTGGTGTAGAATTTACTGCCAACAGTGGGCTACAGCAGGTGATTATGAGTGCACTGATCTTAAACCACAATTGTGTTTTGGTTTGTTTTGTTTTTTTTATAGATGCCCAGATTACACCCAAATGACACAAATGTCCTCAGGAAGACCAGGACAGGCTGAGTGACTGGGCTAGCAAGAACCTTGTGAAGTTCAACAGGGATAAATGTAGAGTCTTGCACCTGGGGAATATATCACCCTGGATAGCAGCCCTGTGGAATGAGCCTGGGGTTCTTGGTGGACAACAAGCTCAGCATGAGTGGAATATATGCTGCAAAGAAAGCCAACAAGATGATGAGTTGCATCAACAAGGGCATTACCCACAGACATAATGTTGTTCCACTCTACTCAGCACTTGTCAAGCCACACCTGGAGTACTGCTATACAAGAAATGGAGTCCCTGCTATACAAAAAAAAGATGTGGACTAGCTGGAAAGTGTCCAGAGAAGGGCCACAAGAATGATCAGAGGAGTGGAATATCTGCCATATGAAGAAAGGCTGAGTTAGCCTGGTTATTGTTAATGTGGGAAGGGGATTCCAGCTCTCCACTGTGACACCTTGAGAAGAGAAGGCTTAAGGGAGACCTTATTACCAGGTACTAGTACATAAAGGATAGCGGCCAGGAGGGTGGGGATTTTTTTTATACAAGGAGTCACATGGAAAAGACAAGGGTTAATGGGTACAACTTACTCCTTGGTAGATTCAGATGGAACTCCGGAAGAGAAATTTTCACAATGAGAACAATTAGATATTGGAATATTCTCCCAAGGGAAGAAGTGGATTCCCCTGTACTGGACTATTCTAAGACTTGGTTTGGCAGGGTGCTGGCCCATCTCATTTAAACTTTGCTATTACTTAGAAAGGTTGGAACAAATGATCCTTGGGGGTTCCTTCCAACCTGGCATTCTGTGACTTTCAGCCTTTCTGTGTTCTCACTACTATACACTATACAGCTTCTGTATTCACTACTATGGGCAGTCCTCTATTTGTTGAATAAAAATTTCAGCAGCTTCCTCGCCCCCCCCCCCCCCCCCCCAGTGCATATTTATTAATGAAAATTTAAAACATCTCTTATTTTGTCTCTAATTTGGTCTTTCTTGATTAGAGACAACTACTGGTTCTTCCCTGAAATTATATAATTTTCGTAGCAGCACATGGAAGGTTATTCATCTGGCAGTATTGCCTTAGTCTTTACATATCAGTGTTATCCTTAGAAGTGCCTGGTGGTGCTAATGGATGATCAGATCTATACAAAATGATGTTCTGCTATCTGGAGGTTTTTGCCCTTCTGAACATGTTCTCACTAGAAATAAGGTGCCTGTAAACATAAGCTTGATATGTTTGTATTATAGGCTTATCAATAGTTTGCAGACCTGTTTGCTACATTGAAAGTGGATAGTGAAGCATGTGAAGTAACCTGTCTAGATGTTTAAATCAAAAATGTAAACACCTGTTAGGGAGAGGAATACTGTAATGTTTCTCAGCAATTAGGGTGTAGAGTTTCCCCAGCTTTAGCCTTACTGGAGAGGGAGAATTCATTTGAACAGGAATTCCAGGTTGATTTTTTACTGGAATTTCTATAAGCTGTTTTCCATCTTGTTTTGCAACATTGCAATTGGACTTGAGTTTTAAGTGTTGCATTAAATTACATAGGTATTGAGAATATATTATTGAACATTTGAAAGATGATACTTTAATTATCCAAAATGTGAATATCTGTATTCAAACAACTCCAGGGATCTGCTTCTCTCCCTGCCCTGCTCAAGTCTGAGTAAATCTGAACTCTTAGAAGATTCACAGCCTGATTGTTCACTTCTGTATAACTCCTGCCACAAGGCCCTCCCTGTCACAGTGATCCTGTATGTTAACATTTCAGTCAAGACTTGAACAAAGATCCATATCTAAATATGAATAATGCAGAAATGACTGTTTAAAACAAGGCTAACATGTCTGGTGGAAATGCAAACAGAAATGATGAAAAATGAGTTTTTAGGAAATACTGACAACATACTCCTATCCTTTCCCCTCAAAAAAAAAAAAAAAAATCCATATTCTTTGTAAAGACACCATTCCCGTAAGAGCACATAAATGGCACAAATGAGAAACCATAATGGCCTTAGGCATTCTATTATTTTGGCTTATGTTAGGAGCCTAACCTGAAGTCTCATGTTTCTTAAGATATTGGGCTTGATTATAGTTGTTCAAGTTCTTTCTGTGCCATCTCTATATAAAGATTAAGGTCTCACTGCTGGAATATTTTGTCACTTGTGGAGAAAGGATAGCTCAATGAATAAGTGTAATGGCAGCTCTAGGTATAATTACTGACACCTGACGTCAAGAACCAGAACATTTCTAAACCCTCTGTCCACTAATGGTTTCTGATAGGGATTAGTTACATTAAGTAAATTCATTAGTAACATTTAGTAAATTCAAGCAATAATCAGTTGTCTTCTAGGAAATCAGAGTTCTGGGACAATTGCACCCTTAGAACAAGGGTTCTTTAAGACATTTAGTACGTCTTTTGTGTATGTAGATTGTTTGTCAGCTTTCTTTTTTTTTTCTCTCTTCTGTTGTCTCTGTGCTACCTGCTATCTTTGATTATTGCATCTTGGTTGCTAATTGACAATGAAGTAAAAGCAGAGTGAGAAACAAGTCTTTTTGGCATGTAAGGGCTTTGATACAAGAATAAACTAATCACTATTTCATGTTCAGCATTTGAACAACAGCCAGACTCACACAATCTTCAGTAAGAGCTTGTTAGCAATGTCAGGATGTGCTTCTAGCCCAGGTCACAGAGGAGCATTTCTCCAGAAAGCTGTTTCTGCTCCCAGAAACCAAGGCAGAACCAGGCTGGCTTCTGAACTGACAATGGGGCCAAGCAAACAGAACCACTGAACTTTAACATACTGCAGGCCAACTAATGAATGAATAATAGTGGCTCCCCTGGCTGATAAAACATTTCTAAGAGTGCTTATAGGGTACAGTGTGCAGTGGGGCTGTGGGTATCCTGTTCATCTAAGTTTCTACATAATTTGTTTAGTTTTTTGTTGTTTGGGGTTTTTTTTCATCAGAAAACAGTGAAGATACTTTTGCATGCAAGGATGTGTGTGTGTGTATAACACCCATATCTCATCCTTTGTGATGATTCTGTCATTTTTGTTTTCCTTTTACGCACTTTGGGTACCTGCATCACTACATGTGAGACGGAAGAACTTCTAGTTGAAGGGCTGCACCCATATTCAGATCAACCTTGTCAAAAAGTTGTGCTAAATTATACATGTGTCTGTGAAAGTGTGTATATACAACCAGGGAATAGTTTATAAATCACCCCAAATTTTCTGATTTATTAAAGAAAATACTTTTTCTCTGAATTAATATCTATTCAGTGTTATAAAGACTTGAGTGTTGTATTATCCATAGTAAACTCTTACTAGTGATAAAATTAACTCATTTGCAGGTATTAGTTCACTTGGAAACTTCAGTATATGCTGTATAAGACTCTGTGCATGCAATGCTCAACTGTTTGAGCAAGTAAGTTCATTATGGACAAGCCCCTGGCAGCTGTAGGATATTGTAAAACAAACATTTTCAGGTTCAAATACTAGCCATTTTTCATGTGCAGTGGTTTAGCAAAGACAATGCTGATGAGACGTGCTTGCTGTTTGCTGCTACTGTATCACATTCTGTAATGATAAATGTGTTTTGAACAAAAGGATATTGGGTCCATAAAAGGAAATTACTCATGTGTAAATAGTAGTGGAGGCCCTGCCAAGGGAATAATGAAACTCTAGGAGTTTAGTCATTGGTATTCAAACAAGTGAAAACGCTGAAGGCATTGTCAGCTTAATTTTCTTCTTTGGTCTAAATCCCTAATACTGGTGTGTTCTTTGTAGCTTGCAAAGGACGTGACCAGACCAATTCAATAGGAATTCCCTATATTGCTCCAGGATAATTTATTACATGAGTAAATTCAATTCCTGTAGTATAAGACTCATCCCTACTTATATTTTAATTTAGTATATTTGTCCAGCAAATGAATTGTAGAGATGATCAATAAGAAAACTCTTTGTACGTGTAGTAACACTGAGAATGATCTGTGGATGGACAAACTAATCTCATAAATCTAGGAAGAAAAAAATACTTGCAGATGAGGATGGAAGTCTCACCTTTATACCAGTGTTATTATCATGAAGTCCAGTTTTCTATGTCCATCTCTGCGTTGCCAAGTTTTCAGGTCAAGGTGTGGGCTGTTGGATTCCTTAGTTGTTCATGTGTGGTTTAAAGAACAGCCTGTTGTTCAGCTGCTAGGTGGGAGAGAAGGGAGAAACTTATGTACAACATTCTACAGATGAACCTTATGACAAAACCATCCAGGTATTAAAACTTCTACAGAATTAATTATGTCTTTGCCATCTACATTGCTATTCTAAACAAATCTTTCTCTCCATGCACAGGGAGACAGTGACAAGTTGGAGTTGGATTTTGTGGACTGGAAAATTGGATGGGGGGGGGGGGTGGAGGGGCTGGCAGTGTTTTGCTTTTTCTGGGAGGAGGGGCTTATTGCATCAGGAGCTACTTCCTTTCAATATTTTCCAAAGGGATTATATTTCAGATATATTACTCCTCCCTTCTCCCTTCTCTCCTCTTTTTCACTTAGTCACCTATTAACTTGAAAAGATTCCTAATTTTGGCAATTTTAAGATGTCAAGCATTTTAGGTTTAGCACTTCCAAGCCTTGGGATGGAATAGTAAATTTTTCTCAACCATTCAGATCCACAAAAATATAAGCTACGGGTATTTTGCTTTTAAATAAGTGTTTTATAGCCTTATGTAGCAAGCACCTACTTTCGTGTATGTTTGAGGTTGTTTTTTTGATTGGTTTTTGTTTGTTTGTCTGGGTTTTTCAGCTAAGTCACAAAAGCTTTTCCAGATTCCCAAGACTGTTTTTGATCTCTTGGTTAGCTTCCTGACAAATAACGCTGCAGTCTGAATCAAAGCTCTAAAGAAACAACTCATCAAGTATAATGGCAAAGCTCAATTGTTCCTTTCTCTGGCTGCCATGGAAACTTTCCTATGATAAGAAGTCAGACGGTAGAGAAGCAGAGTGGAGAAAATAACTTGACTCAGACAGAAGCAAAATCCCGGGCTCAGGTAATGCATACTCAGAAGAGCCGTGTTTGCTTGTAAGCTTAAGTGGTTGGTTTCAGATTAGCAAATCAAGTAGTAGCTGATTGAAGATATGAGATCTTATTAGTGTCCTGAATCCATGGTTATGGAGTTGTCACTCTGTGTTTCAGAATCATTTTCAGTCTGACAGGTGGGTAGTGAATAACACTGTTCCTTCAATGGAAAGCAGGTCATGCCTCTTAATCTAACCATTTTTCAGGGTTTGCCTGATTTTCTTTGAACAAAGATTTCCAGCAAGTGGTTTGTGAAGAAAACAGGTATGCTTGTGAATGTTTAACAGTGGGTCATAGAGAACAACCTTTTACTCTATAATGAACCTCAACCTTTTCCCCCTTTTACATAACATTAAAATTTACACTATTATAGTTATTATCTGTTTCAATCATATTAGAGATCATATCACTAAGCGTTATCCAAAGTGCACTGAAAAGAGTTTTTGAAGAAGGGTTAGAAGAGCACTGTGACAGTCTTTGATCTGTTTGCATTTAATATCTGGTGATATACATGACAATTCCTTCCATTTAGCTAGTGAAATCATTACCTGGGGAAATTTTTAGTGAAAGAGTAGTTGTTTGGGAAGGAAAGATCACAACACATCAAAATGCATCACAACTGCTACCAAGCACTTGACAGTATCAATAACTGTAGCACGTTCTGTCATTATTTGGGCTTCACTTTGTCTTGTTTACAAATTCCATTAATGTTTGTTTTAGTTTTTACAATAATATCAAAAATATTTCTACTTTAATTACAAAAATCTTATACTAGAACAACTTCTCAAATGCTTGTAAAGATTTGTAATGGTCTGAAATAATTATTCTTACAAAATGGAAACAGCTTCTACTTGTATGAGGTTGTCCCCCCTTTCTCTTTAATACAGTGTTTTTAATGTCTTCTGCCATGCCAAACCAAATCTAACAGATTAAAAGTTAAACTAATTTACACGCACATGACCTATGTCTTCCTTCTCAGTTTACAAGGGTAGACTTCAATTTGTGTTTATGTATGTCTGTTGATTTTTAAAATATTTTGTTAAACCTTCAAAATCACATGTCAAGGTGAACAGAAGGGTTAGACTTACCTTTTTTTTTCTTTACAGAAAGGTGCTGCATTAAAGCTGGAACAAATTTTCAAAATATTGGAACACAGTCCCAAACTATAAGACTTGGCCAAAAAGCACTAAAACAGTGTTTGTTTGACACATAGTTACACAAAGCACATGAAGAGTTGCAAATGACATGAAATTATGCAAATTACTAATTCTCTTTCTTGATACACTAAAAATCTGTAACCCTATAAATCACAGTATCACAGTACGTTAAAGGTTGGAAGGGACCTCAAGAGATCACCGAGTCCACCCCTCTGCCAAAGCAGGATCACTTAGGGTAGTCTGCACAGGAATGCATCCAGGTGGGTTTGGAAAGTCTCCAGAGAAAGAGACTCCACAACCTCTCTGGGCAGACTGTTCCAGTGCTCCATCACCCTCACTGTAAAGAAGTTTCTTCTCATGTTGAGGTGAATTTTTTTATGTTCAAGCTTAAACCTGTTGTTTCTTGTCTTATTAGTGCACACCACTGAAAAGAGCCTGGCCCCCTCCACTTGACACCCACCCCTCAGATATTTATACACATTGATGAGATCCCCTCTCAGTCTTCTCAAGACTAAACAGCCCCAGGGCTCTCAGTCTCTTTTCATAGGGGAGATGCTCAAGTCCCCTAATCATCCTTGTGGCTCTTTGTTGGATTCTCTCCAGCAGGTCTGTGTCTCTCTTGAACTGGAGAGCCCAAAACTGGATACAGTATTGCAGGTGTGGTCTCACCACGGCAGAGTAGAGGAGGAGAAGAACCTCCTAGACCTGCTGGATATACTTTCCTTGATGAACCCCAGGATCCCATTGGCTCTCTTGCCCACAAGGGCACATTGTTGTCCCATGGAGAACTTGCTGTCCACTAGGACTCCAAGGTCTTTCTCCATGGAACTTCTTTCCAGCAGGGCAGCCCCTAACCTGTACTGGTGCCTGTTGTTATTCCTCCCCAGATGCAGGACCCTGCATTTGTCCTTATTTCAGCTGGTTTGCCTGCACCCAGCTCTCCAGCCTGTCCAGATCTTGGATGGCTGCCACAGCCTGAGGGGGTGTCAGCAAAACCACCAACACACCACCTTAACTTGCATCTTGTTCTCTATTGTTGATACTTTTGTTTTGTTTTAATGAAACCGTGGTTGGCTGGCAGTGTAAAATAACAAGTGCAGGTCTATCATTATTATGATATTTCTTTCTTGCAATTATTTTTCCCTTGCTGTACTGTTGGAAGGTCATCTAGGCTGTATAAAGAGTATTTGGCATAATATTGCAAGTAGTTTGCACACTACTACCAAATGCTTTCCTTTGAAGCACTTGAATGTAGAACCTGTATGTTTAAGAGTTCATGCTCCTACATGAAAGAGAATTCCCCGTTGCATTACCTGCTCTTTAGATGTACTGTTATGTTTCAGATACACTAACCTGAACTAATTTGTATCAAACATTTTTTTTATGGCATAAAGGAAATATTAAAAATGCAGTATAAATCAGAGTTAAATTTAGTTTTGCATGAACCCTGTTTGCCTTTGTGTGTTCTTACTATAATAACATAGGGGAAGGCAGGGAGAAGATATACTTCTACAGTAGCAGCTACTCAGCTCACTAATGCAATCTGAATTGTGTATCAACACATTAATGGTAAGGTCACAAAGTTAATGATGTTTAAAACTGCATTGTAGAATTTGCTTCAGCAACCTCATAAAAAGTAGCAGCTAATGAAGTACTTTTGATTTGTGGTGACACTAACCTTGTTTCTTCAACACCAAAATGCTAGGCTTATAGTTGTAGCTGGAATGCTGCTTTGATTTTTATTGTATTTTGACTATAATTTTCACACATATTTCAATGGACCAAAGAGAATTTGTACATGGAAAACCAGCATCTATTCTTTGAAATGTTTCAGTGCTTTAGGCACTCCTCAGAGAGCTCTGTACATAAAGTCTCATTTCATGTAAGCACCTTGGCTTTGTTAAATCTGATAACACTGTTGCAGCTTGTACTCTGGAAGAAACTTTAACTCTTAATAGTCCAAAATGAATAGTAAGTATGAAAAAGCCTCAGAAATTATATTTAAAATCTCTCTCTCTCTCTCTCTCAATCTCTCTCAATCTCTCTCTCTCTCTCTTTATATATATATATTTATATATTTATATATATATATATACACATATAAAACCTACCCCTTTATTCTGATGTTCTTATTTCTCTTAGTGTTTCCTTGGAGTCCAAAGCTGATACTATGTTCTTCACTGTGCAAAATCAGAGAGAAAGAGGTTAAAATGAGCTCTTTGGTGTCCTGAGGCTCATCACTACAAGGACAGGGAAGATGCTCAAGTTGAAAGTGGCAGAGGAAACATGACATGGATGCTTTCTTCCTTCTGAATTTTGGGTCTCCTTAGAGATGATACTACTACTTCCCATTTCTGCCTACTACTCTCCCCCTACTCCCAGAGAAGGGGTGAAAACCCTCAAATATCCCTGGGGAGGTTTGTCCTGCAGGAACTACCTGGGATTCACAGAGCTGGAACTCTGATAGGCTGGGCAATAGGCCATGGGGAACCTGGTGAACCCAGCTCAGCCCTGATCAGGGCAAGGATGGTCTACATCAGGGAACTTTGAAGCCTGCAAACACTCAGTAACAGTGAAATCTTATTGCATGCACCTTTTTAGATAATTGGCTAAAAGATAAATAGGCCTTCATACCAATACATTGATATATTAAGTTTTTTTTTTGTCTGTGTATATATGTGGGTGATATGTATTAGTGAGTTTGAAGACCAAATGCATTTTCTGTCTTGTACAGAAACTGTCCAAGGATGAAACTGACAGGAAACAGTCAGGTTTCAGAATTACAGTTCTACCTTCACACAAAGGAAGAATTTCATTTATTAAATACTTTATCCATATATTTCCCTTCCTATTTAGGTTTTAGATAGTTCTTGTTTAAAGCCTCTGAGCTGTATCCTTCTTGGTCTAGTGCTATGAATTAGAAATCTCTCGGAAGCAACTCAGAAAGATGTATGCAAAGCTTAAAAAAAAAAAAAAGAATAAAATTAAAGGTTCCTAGAAAATAACAGCATTTTTTAGCATTTAGTTGAAAACCTGTAATTTTTCTTCATTATACCTTCATTTGAAATCAATGAGTTATTGCACAAATAAGGATTAAACTATCTGGAAAGGAAAATAACAGCTATTTTCATTTTCTCTTTAGATTTATCAGCTGCCTTCTATCATACTTTACTCATGGACTTGCTAATGTAGTATTATTCTCATAAGGAGTTATGTCCATAAAGAAAATGCATTAAGTTATTGTATGTACTCAGTAAGCTGCCTTTTTTTTTTTTCCTATTGCAGCACCAATTCCACTTAAATTGTGGCAATGATAAGCCCAAGAGTATAATTAAATTCTGCTTAAAACCTGATTAATTAGGCTGTGATGTCTTTTTTATTTCTGGTAATAGCTGCAAAACATCTTGCATATATCTGTGCAAGGAGAGACACTTAAGACATGTCAAAACAAAGGCATATAGCTACACACAAATACAACCACAGATAGGGCATTGAGTAGCTGATCAAAACACGTTGAAAGTGTTTTGGTGTGATAATTATCAACCTTCCTATGGTGTGATTAAATCCAAAAGAAACTGCTACACTGGCTCTGAGCAAGCAGCTGTGGTAGAACGACAGTAGCTTCAGCAAACAAGATCATAATTTCCAGCAATCTGTCTCTATGTCCATTTTTATTTTAGGCTACAACCAGTAATTCTTCTGCCTGCAAACAAGAACAGGTCTAGAACTGCCCTTTAATAATGTTACTGACAAAGCTTCTTGCTTACAAAGATTAATTTTTATTATTATATCTATTGTTTGACAAACCAACTTCCTATTAATACTGAGGCAATTGAGAAGCAGTAGAGGATACCTAAATTTCCTAATTGCCCTCCAGCTGATGGATGAACTCCAAAAAGAAAAGGAACCAAAAGGATTGCTTATGGGATACAGAAGTAAGCTGCCTTTTTTTTTTTTCTTGTTGCAGCACCAATTCCACTTAAATTGTGGCAAGGATAAGCCCAAGAGAATAATTAAATTCTGCTTAAAACCTGATTAATTAGGCTGTGATGTCTTTTTTATTTCTGGTAATAGCTGCAAAACATCTTCCATATATCTGTGCAAGGAGAGACACTTAAGACATGTCAAAAAAAAGGCATATAGCTACACATAAATACAACCACAGCCCAGGATATGATTGGCCTTCTGGGCTCTAAGTGTGCCTTGTCAGCTCACGTACAGCTTCTCATCCACCACTATCCTAAGGTCATTTTCTGCAGGGCTGCTCTCAATTTCATCATCCCCCGGCCTGATGTTGAAGATTGTCCTGACGTAGGTTCAGGACCTTGCACTTTGCCTTACTGAACCTCATGAGATTCTCTTCAGCCCACTTCTCCAGCCTGTCCAGGTCTCTCTGAATGGCATCCCATCATTCAGCCCTATCAGCAGCACCACTCAGCTAGGTAACATCTGCAACCTTGCTAAGGGTGCACTCAGTCTCACCATCTATATCATTGATGAAGATACTGAACAGCATTGGTCCCAGTACAGACATTTGAAGGACACCACTTGCCACCCATCTCCATCTGGACATTGAGCCATTGACCACCACCCTTGATATGCAATCATCCAGCCAATTCATTATCCACTCAACACTCCACCATTCAAATCCATATTTCTCTAGTTTAGAGAGAAGAATGTTGTGGGGCACTGTGTCAAAGGCTCTACAGAAGTCCAGATAGATGACACCTCTTGGTTTTCCCTTGTCCAATGATGTTGTTACAGCATCATAGAAAGCCACTAGGATGGTCAGGCAGGATTTGGCCTTGGTGAAGCCATGCTGGCTGTCTCAAATCGCCTCCCTCTCCTCCATGTAGTTTAGTTTCTAGGAGGATCTGTTCCATTATCTTCCCAGGCACAGAGATAAGGCTGACAGGTCAGCAGTCCCCAGGATTCGCCTCTCTATCCTTTTTAATATGTCCCTTCTTCCAGTCTCCAGGGACTTCACCTGATTGCCATGACTTTTCAAATATTATGGTGAGTGGCTTTGCAATCACATCAGCTAATTCTTGCAGAACCTGAAATTGAACTTCTGGGACTTTACCCCACTGGTCCTCACCTAGTGGTCTACTAACTTGAGAGGGGAACAGAGTAAGACTGTAAATGAAGACTGAGGCGAAGAACTTACTGACTACCTCAGTCTTCTTCTTGTATGGTGGCACTAGCTCTCCATTCTCACTCCTCAGAGCGTGTATGCTTTCTTTAACCTTTCTTAGCTGGTTCATGTACCTGTAGAAGTCCTTCTTGTTATTCTTTGTTTTTCTTTTATTTTCTTAAAAAAACCCAACAACCAACCCCCTCCTCCCCCCCCCCCCCCAAAAATGCAAAACCCCCCCAAACCGCCATGACCTTCTGTGCTGTTGCTCTAGGTTCAAACTTCTTGTGAAAAACTTCAAAATATCAGGTCAGTTCTCACAATTTATATGGAGATGAGTTGTGGTGACTTAGTTTATTCTTATTTTTCTAACTGTAGCTTGACAATTTTACAAGGCAATGAAGGAGTGAAAAAATTGAAAGGGAAAATTAGAGTTCCTCTTCATATCTTCTCTACAGAAAGTGCTATTTTTATCTAGGATACATGAAGTTACAAGTTTTTGTCAGTTCTAAAGCTCTCAGGCCAGAGTTTGATTGAAATTCTCAGAAAAGACAATCCACAACAACAACTTTTTCTGGGCAAACATGAAAATATCATGCATGTGCTATAAAATAAAAGGTTGTTGCCAATGCAATGAATGCTTTAGGAATCTAAAGTTAGAACTAACTAATAGAATTAAAGAATTATAAAAACTTTTACACAATATTTTTATATGCATCTCCTTTCTTCTGTCTCTCCCTGTGTTCTCCTTTCTAGTGTTTCCCTTCCTCTTGAGTCAATATATTTGGTATTTTTCAATGAAAAAAAAAAAAAAAGTTGTATTCTATTAATAATTTCCATTAATTACCTGAAAACTTTCTTCTTTGTCAACAAATTAGTGTGAAAAAAGAAAATAGGAAGTGGTCTCATAGCCCTAGTTTTTGTCCTCAGATGTACTTTCCCTTTCTTGTGGGGATTTTGGAGTCAGTTTTAGATAAGTGGTCAATATTTTTGATTAAAAACTTCTTAAGAAGGAGACAAGACAATAAAAGAATTATTGAATCAGTGGAATGAATTATTCAGTAAAACTATGCTGAAAGTGCTACTGGGAACTACCACAAAAAATTAAGTAAAAAAAAAAAAAAATTATGGTGTTGTGACTAAAAAGAGTGTCTACTTCTACTGTGGGTACATGGCTGCAAATATGAGCATTCTTGTTTCTGTCTCAAGTGATTGTGACCTTGTAATGGGAATGTAGATACTGCATAAGCTAAGAACTTGCAGTCATTTGTATATCCCCTTCTCTGAGGTGGCACTTTCCTCTTTCCAAGTACTTATTTTAAGCCACTTTTCTCCTTGATTCTTCTGTATTTAAAACCTAAATCTAGAAATAGAAGAATGGGCACCCTATACTTGTGTTTGAAATTAGGTAAGTGGTCGGGATGGGGTTTTTAAATACAGTTACAAGGCAGAGCAGCTCCAAAAAGTCAATATAATTTCCACTGGAGAGAAACTACATTAAAATTAACATACCCTGAGAATTAACTCCGTGGAATGAAGAGAACCTGAAAAGAAAACTGTTTGGAATCAGAGAAAAACTTGCCTAAGCTGCATGGAGTGTATATATACATCACAATTTTTTAAATTATAGATGTTTATACTTTTCAGTTTTGATTGATCTCAGTTGGTAAGGGACCCTAAATCTGTAAGGGGACAGAGAGTTTCCATCAGGGGATAGAGAGTTTCATCTTGAAGATGTCCTTTCAAAATAATCTGTAACATTATTATCTTGGGTTATTCTGATACACTAGATTCTATTCAGTGTAGAACAGTTCAGTGAAGAGCTTGTAGCTTCTATATCTTTCCAAGAAATTTTATGAGACCAAAGCTTCTGTCAATATGCTTTGCAATGAATTACAGTGTATTGAATTTTGTTGTACTGTTATTAGTATCAACATTGTGCAGACTCAAGAAGTGACGTTATCTGAAAAATCTCAGCTTTTCACTTCAACGCTTGCATCAGTTAATCTGATGCTTGTAATGAGAAAGATGGGAAAAGGAAAATTACAATACACCAGTTGTCAGTGAAAAACAGAGGGTAATAAACTACCCTGGTCTAAATGAAGCAATAGATCAGAAAAGCTACCTAACTGTAACAGCTGGTGAAGGCCTTAAAATTCCTTTTCTATTTAAACATAGCCCAAGGTTTGCTTTAAAAGCACCTAAGAATATTTCTAAAAGAAAATGCCTATTTGAATTGTATTCATTTTGACTTCAACAATGCATAAAGGAGAACTTCTCTTTGTTGCATTCAGGAACTCCACAATATTTCAGTAAGTTTGGATGATAGACAAACTTTTTGCTTAAATCTTCATAGAAATTTACTTAGTCCAGTCTCCAAAAAAATGGCCTGTTATTTTTCACAAGTTTTGCATTAAAAAGAGAGAGGATTGTGTTAAAGAATATAGGAAAGAGACTTCTGAATTTGTATTAAACGATCTTATATAGGATGATAGCTGTTCACTTCAGGAGCTGTTGTTACACAGAAATTCTCTGAATAATTGTGATGAGGCAGCTTTGTGTTTGCTCTTGCTGCAGCACGCAAAGTACTGTCAGCAGGGAGTGTGAGTATGTACATACTAGAATTTATGTAATATTGGTGGAGTAAATTCAGATCTAGTCTGGAAACTGAATATGAGCCTGTAGTTGTTTCTAGGCTGGTGCAAAGCCTAACTGGTATTTTCTAATGCTTATTTTCTGGTTCTTGGAACTCCGCAAGAAAAAACTGCTAGCATCTGATTTCTTCATAAGGGGCTTTTCTGTATTTTTTTTTTTTTACTTTCTCTTTCCTATCATTATTTCATCCAGATAGTAACAGCAATGAAAGTGCATATGCTATGAAGCTGTTTTAAGACCTCTTAATGTAGTTAGATAACAGGATCCCAGCCCAGAGACAGACAGTACATCACTGTTGTAGAAAACAGAAGTTTACATGTGAACTTTAGAAACCTTTTGCTATACAAGCAAAGTACTAGAAATTTCTCCTGTGTAAGAGATTCCCTTTTCTAAGGTGGTACAAATGAGCTTTCAGTCAGAGTTCCCTCATTTCTCACAGGAAGTTATCCATCTTTCTAAGGCTGCAAGTAAAGGGCAGCATCCTTGGCTAAAGTATTTCTTCAGCCTTGTTTGTCCTCTGAAGCTAGAGGAAATTAACTGTAAACTACAAAATGTGGAAAGGAATACAAATCTATCCATAAATAATAGCAGTTGTAGCTGCTAGTAGCTCTCTGTTGCCTTTAGTCATGAGAGGCCTCAGTTTTTGACCTGAGGCTTTTGAAGACATGGTATTCCTACAGGTACAGAAGGAACTTCAATTTTCAGGTTGTTTTGTTTTGTTTCTCTGCCAAACATTGGCTAGAAATGCTTTCACTCTTGAGAATGCATCTTGTAATAGGAAGACACTGTTGTTGATTCTGCTGTCTTTTATATTGCAGTAACCCTTCCACGTGTTCCAATACTACAACTGGATTATCCAGTCTAACACTCATCCCTTCAAATCAAATGTAGAATAATACCGTCAGCTCAGTATCTTTCAATAAAAATGCATGTATGCTAGCTCAAATACTGTTGCGGTTGAGGGGAAGAGTATTTATTAGTTACCCTCACAACAATAATTAATAAATGATATTGCAAACAGGTATTAATAAAAATAGTAAGCCTTTATTATTATGAAATATGCCAAAACTTGTTGAAAGGATCGTTGTACGATTGGAAGATGTATTTACAAAGGGAATTATTCAGTCTCAGAGCAAATACAAACTATTCTATGCAAATTAGGAGGCAACAACTTGGAAAGAGAAGGTCCCCGAGAGAAGTGGGGAGGAAGCTCGATAAGAACTGTTAAACCCAAAGGGCAGTGAATTAGTTACTCACAGCTAGTTTCACCCAGATGCTGCTGCTGCATTAGCTTTGGGATGCTCTTGTAAGGTGCAGCACGGCAGATTGTTGGCAGGAAAGGTTCACTGCGTGGTCCCGGCTGGTCTGGCTTCAGCGGACGGTGGGCAGTTAACGACGTTCTTGGCAACGGGCACTTGCGTGGTTCCTGGGTAAACTGAGGCACAGCATGATTCTGGTGGCAAGGGGAAGCAGGCTAGGAGACTCTGGCTTCTAAGCTTGTGGTTTCTCCGGCTTGCACGTGTATGGCTTGTGGCTTTATGCCAGGCTCAGGACCAGACACTTGAGGCAGGGTAGGGCAACTTGACACGACAAGGAAAGACAAGGCAAGACTTGAGCAAGGCAAGGCTTCAACAAGCTTGAGCAAGACAAGGGTGACTACCTAGTCACTGTATATATACACATTGCCAGAGATCGGTTGGTCCAATGCCACACCGAAGCTAAAGTGTAGATGCCCAATGGAAAGGCATTCTGCCAGGCTATAGCCATAGAAGGCAGAAGCAAGGACCTTGTATCTGGGGGAGCAGTGGTCAGCCTACATGCTCTCACCCCAGATAAACCTCTTGTTTACCAGACAGGCAGGAGTCCTGTCCCCTTTGTTCCTTTTCCCGCATTGCCCTGTTTCCCTGCAGGAAGGAGGGGAGAGAAAGGGACTCTGTCTAGACATCTTAAGGCCTGTCTGGATTTGTACTGGGCCATGTCATGGCCCTACCATCACAAATACTAAACTCAAGACCACATAGTTTTTCTGTTTGTTGGGGGTGTGTGTTTGTGCCTTGTTTTTCCTCTCAAATGTAGGAACAATGAAATGGTGATCAGTATATTAAATCTCAGAAAAATAAGTTTCACTTTCCACAAATTTTTCATTAGATGCTGGTTTTAAGTTAATCACATAAGACAATGTTCAGACACACTGAATCCAAGGAACAAAGATGATTGCTAAAATGGTTCCCTAGAGCATAACACTACTCTTTTTTTTTTAATCTTAGAAATTGCAAAATGAAAATACAGAAGTAACTATATTTGCTACTTTACAATAAATTCATTAAAATTTTCCTTCCACTCTAAGTCTGGGGTAAAAATATGTGTATTCAGTCAGAACATGAAATGTGAGTTGGTTTTCCTGAATTTAATGAAAATCTGCAATGCACTGATTTTACTCCTAAGGGACTAAAGCTTAATTTCCCTTTGCAGCTCTAAGATCTATATAAAAGTCATTCATCATTAATTATGGAACAACTGTAACAAATTATTTATTTCTGTATTAAGTGGCACCCTTGTGTTTACAAGTGTCTTTTCAGTTGAGTGTATTTCTTGAGTAGAATTTCGTATATCTCTATTATTTTTCCTTTTGTTGATACAAAACCTTCATTTGCCTTTTTTTTTTTTTCCCTTAAGACAATTCTCTATGGCCCAATTGAATTCTTAACATCCTCATTCTTTAGAAGAATATGTCAGCTCTCAAGTGTCCAGTAGTTCTTTTTATCTGACATGGACTCTTTAAAACCCACAAGCATGTCTCGGATATCAGATTCACTTTAAAATGCTGCCATTCATCAGCTCAGTTTAGTGCATTCTCAGTAGGGAGTTGCTATATTGGCTAAAGGCTATGCCACACTGCAGCTCAGAAAATGAGAAAAGAAAGGCAGCCAGGCTCAGGCTAACTATACCATTAACTTTCCTTCAGCCTGCAATACATCAACAGAGCATCAGACCTCATCATGTTTGGTTTTGTTGGGTTTTTTTAAAGACTGTTCTACCACAGTAAATAATGATCAGAGATATTTATTCATAAAGGAACAGCATTTAGTCCTTTGGAAATTCATTGTTCTGTTGAACATGATATACAGAGACTGCTCATTAATTTTATTGTATGTTTTTCTCTCAACTTAAAAAAAAATGTTATTTGAAAGACAGTGAATATCACAGAACCATGTATATTGATTAACTAGTGATGCAAACCAGGTATTTTCTGTGTCCTATTGACTGGATCTATTTTGTACCTATTAACACCTAACTGGGTCTTAGGGCAGTAATGCTTTTTAGTTTATAGGCACCTTACTTTCAATCTGTTGACAGGATTGGGTTTTAAATATCATGAAAGCATGAGATCCAAAGCTAATCACTTGTAAACCTTGAGGAAATCAGTTTTAAGCAGATCTCTGCAGACAGTTTAACTAACTGGATGGAAGAACAATGTGTCAGTAACAGCAGAAATAGCAGTCCACCATGGGATTTGTCTGTGTGTGACTTGTGAAAGACAGTAGAAATTACAATAGTGGGCTGCAGATGAGTTTCAGCTGAAACATGCATTCCCATGGATTTCTTCTTAACAGAACTGTATATTTAGGTACTATCTGCAAAGTTGATATTAGCTATCAGAGGCTGAAATATGTATTGTAGCTTAGAATTCTACTTTTCAGAAAGCGAATTTATTTAGAATAAAATGTAAGAACTTCAATTTTATTTTGTTAGAATAAATGTGTAACTATCACTTATTATTATTTGTAGAAAATAGATCAATAATATTCTAATTTCTTGCTTTTAAAATATCTACCTACCTGTCTCTGTAGTGAATTACTTGAAACGTGTGAAACTTAGTATGTGGCTAGATGTTTTGTTTCAGTTGATTGCAAGTGTATCACTTGAGGCACACTCCCTCACTTATGAAAACAAAGTAACAAAACCCAAACTCCTGTGGCCACCAATGTGCAGAGTAGTTGTTTCCCTGGGGGTGCTATGTTACGCTGTGAGTAACCGTCGTGGGAGAGACGAATTCCCGGAGACACGGGGAAAGGCTGCCTAGCAACAGGAGGCCATCAAGGATCACTCAGCCTCCGGCTGCTGTTGCTTCATAGTATGAAAGCTGCAAGTGGCCCCTGAAGCAGTGTCCCTGTGCTGCTGGTCAACCTGGCTGTAGCTACTGAAAGCACTACAAAAATAACCTTCATTATTCCTCTGTTTCTACTTGAATTGCAGAAACTCACTGTTACCATTTAAGTTCCCATGACAAAAAACTCCCCTTCCTCTCCCCACGTAGGGAAAAGATAGGCAGGGGAAGGTAAAGGGGTAAGCAAAGAACTTTCACTGAATTGGAAGTTTAAAAAAGGTAATTTTAACAAGAAATAAAATTTATTTAGGGAAAAGGGAAGAAAAATTAGGGAAGGGAATATATACAGAACCAGAGATTGGATGGCAACAAATACCCTGGGTGTAGGCCTGGACTATGTGGCGGCAGGGTCTGACTGCAAGGTCATGAGCCCTCAAGCAGGCAGGAAGGTGAAAGGCAAAAGAGCAAGACTGGAACTTGCTCCCCCTTAAATAGAAGGTCGGCAGCAAACAGGAGGGAATAACATGACCCAGTGTCTCCCCACCTAGGGGGTTAGGTTCCTCACCCACCTTAGGGTCTGCCTTCAGGGTGTTGAGTTTCCACCTGCCCACTGCAGGCCTTAAACCACAACAGTCACAAATAATCAAGGGTACAAAAAAAAAAAAAAAAAAAAAAAAGAAAAAGAAAAAAGTTTTCACCTTAATGACAGCTTCAAAAATCCTAGCATTCTCTGTTTGAACTATTTCCCCCAATGCTGACCAAATACCAAAAGCACATGAGTCTAAAACTATTTATTTATCAAAGGAGATCTAATAACACTTCCAAGATATCCCCCCAAGATAGATAGGAAATTGGACTGGGGTGGTGGAATATGGCTTGTGTCATACTGAAGTGAAGGTATATTCTGTGTCTATATTTTCTTGTGATAGCCACTGTCCTGAAGATCTTTATTATCTCTCCACTCACTTCCTGCTTTTCTTCTTCTCAGATGGGGGGCTCTCAGTGCTACAGGAATTAAAATAAAGACTACGTGTTTTACTGTGTATTACCATGAATCTTAATCTGTGAGATTACTTGCCATAGCAGGTGCTGTGGCTATGTGTTTGGAGATTTGATCTTTATAATCACCTGCCTGAATCCACCCACTGTGCAGCTGGAACACATTGTGATTTGAAGTGGGCTTTTGCTGGAGGCCCAAGAAAAGAAATGTAAGCATGAAAAAAAATTATTCAAAGCCATGTCTTTTTATTTATTGTACTAAACTGTGCTTAAAGGAAATAATGTTTTATTCATGCAGATCACTTATGTATTACAATATGTTTCTAATAAATATTGAATATTTAATATTTCCTTGGTGTTGTGTGTAATTGATGCTCGAAACTTTTCCTGAAGGGCATCATTATTAGAAAATTTTAAAAAGAAAAAAAAAGCATCTAGTTGATGGTTCACTTTTAATGGCTGGCTCAAAGTGATGTTTTGTTCAGCTTAATAAAAAGCACTGTTGTGTCTTTATTTCCTTTATATAGCCTCTAGTGAAAATGTCAGCTGAGAAGATCTTGAGAAAGAACATTTTCTTGTACATAGATTCTTGTGTATGTATATGAAAATGTCTCCTTTTGTACACGTAAGAATGGATAGCTAGGAAGAAATCTCACTTTGTTACAGTAATGAGATGTTGCATAAAACAGTACAAACATGTTTTCTGTATGATTCTTTGACTTGTCAGAATAACTTGGAACAGGCTGCTCAGAGAAGTGGTGGAGTCTCCATCTCTGTAGTCATTCAAAACCTGCATGGACACTTTCCTGTGCAACTTGGTGTAGGTGAACCTACTCTGGAAGAGGGGCTGGACTAGATGATTTCCAGAAGTCCCTTCAGTGACTCTGTGATTAAGACTTTTCATTATACAGGAAATACCTAAAGGATTTCAATGGTATGCACTATTATCTTCTAATAGAATTGAAGTCAATGCAGACTATATCTTTTCAGACAGGCTAGCAGGGAACAAGAGATACTGATTTGAAGAAAGGCTTAAGGGAGTGACGTTTGCAATACAATGATGCATGTTTAATAAGAAGACCTATAACTTGCCAATTAAAAGTTTAATGATATCACTATTCTTACTTAGGCATTATTGTTCAAAATACATTAAATAATTTATTGACTACTTTTAAGTATTTTTAAAGAAGACAAATCTTCATTCCTCATGTACAATTATAGTCGGTATGCTTAATAGGACTTTCTTACTGCCAAAGAAAATATTTTTTCTTTAGGAGCCTAATGCAGTTTTTTTAAAGAAAAGATTTCACAGCCATCAAGCCATACATAAACAGTGACAAAAAAATCTACAATTTCAAAGAGTGGAAACGTAGCTCTAACTCCCCAGTCTACGTGATATATTAGGAATTTAGTGATCCTGAGAAAGATAGGTTTGCTAACTTCACAGTTCTTAAACTCAGTCATTACTTCTACAATAGTGAACATGTTAGAAAAAGTGATGAGAAATTGAATCATAAGAAGTATATTCTCTGGTCCATAGATGTGTTGGGTCGGGAACCCTGCCTTTTTTGCTGCTGGAAATGAAGACAACTTTAGTCGTCTTTGAATCAGCGTAATTGAAAGCCAACTCCTCTTACTCTGGCACATGTGTTATAGTAAAAATATTCAAACTCTGTCCTTAATTAAATTTCCATGTGGCCAAATGTTCTTTAGATGCTTACATTTCCTCTTGGAGAATCTGCATTGTGAAATTTTCATGTAAAGTTGGGGCAGCTGGACGGTTCTGTCATCAGTAGAATCCTTCTGTTTTATAGAAGTAGGAATAGCAAAATTGGGAGAGAAAATTTATCTATCTGGATGCTTCATTCCCTTCTTCTGGAAAGCCATGTGTTTTGTCAGACTCTGCTTTCAAAGCATGAATTCCTAGAAATTAATGAGACAGGTTCATCTAACCTATGCTGAATAGACCAAGAGTTCTGTTACTACCTGTAACTGCTGAGAACAAAGAAGTAATAGTGTACTACACCCAGAAAATTAAAAAACAAAACAAAACAAAAAAACAAACCCAACCAAACAAAAACCCATGTTTTCTTTCAGTAAGTATTATTTAAGACTTTTTTAGGCCTTATTGAATGCCCCTAATGTTATCAACCTAACTGTTATCTATAGGGTCACATTTAGTAAACATTTTCCCAAGAAAACAGAGCTATAAATTATGAATAAACCTTTAATGAAAATATGTTAATAGGTAATACCAGCTACAATCTTGTATTGTTAGCAGCACAAGATACTGCTTAATATTGTATTTAAATTATAAAGATCAGAATAATTTGGTATATGTCAAATGATAAACTACATTGTTCTGTCCCATCTTAATTATGTTTTGACATGGAAAAAACTATCTGAATGCTTTGCTAATTAATCTTGTCACTTTTGACCTAAAATGTACTCTGTGTGTTATGGTATTTGTTTGTTTTTTGTGTTTGTTTGTTTTTTTCAAATTACTGCTTTTAAAAATACCAAATATACAATTTTATTAATATTGATAATAGAAGTAGTACAAATTCATCCTGCTGTCAAGGAAAGCTGACTGTTTCTACACTGTCATGCAAATGACAGGGGGGTAGAATTTATTTATTTCCTATATAATGTTTCTTATTTACCCTATTGTTGCCTAGTTGTTTTTTCACTTTATTTTTGCCTACAGTTACTATTGAAGTTACTGGTCATTCTTTGTTATCACTGTCTAATATGATCAGGCAGTTCCATAAGTTGCAAACATTTATTTCATTCTTCAGCATTCAGTTCAGCAGGTATACAGCAACTGTTTCTTCCTGTATCACACACTAAACAAAAAAAAAAAAAAAAAAAAAAAAAAAAAAAAAAAAAAACCCAAACAAAAAAAAATTCAGTTTATGCAGGATCTCCTTAAAGTGGTCTTACTGTTCCAAAGGAAGAAAGTATATATGCATATATATACATGTATTTGATATACATAAATATATGTATTTGAGACACAAGCCAAGAGACTTATCTTTTTGTAAGCTCAGTAGAGAAAGCAAATGGGAAAGCATCTTCAGTCTTAAGTATTCATTGTACTGTCAAAAGATGTAACCATTTTTAACACCTTAATTGTATAAAATAAAAAGGATTGGTACTTAGTATATTCATTGCTCTAGAAATAAGTGAAAGAGGGATTTTGTTGAAATATTCAAAACTTTTTATGGTAGTCTAAGAACTTGCAGCATAAAGTCAAAACAATCAGTAGATTGTGTGGAACTATGTTCAATCCTTTTACAGCTGCTTACAAATTCTAATTGACTGCTTCATGCTACTTTTTTCTCTTTCTTTCCTTACCAGAGGTACTAATACCTCCAAGTGTTTGAGTGAGAAATGCTTTCAAGTGCAAGGACAGCAAAACTGTGCCACGTGTCCATGAGATGGCTGTTGTGGTTTGGCCTTTAGTAGTCTATGTCAGCTAAAATTAACAATTCAGAGGTGTTCTCATGTTCTTATTTATATGTCAGAATAGTCTTCCCCTCTGCCTCCCCAAGACACTTTTTCAGTAATATGACAGAAGGAAAGAAGCCTGTTAATCACAGGAATATTGCAGAAAATATCTAGGGCTGAGTTGTCTGCTTGACAATTTCAAAGTAATTCAAAGCACTACAATTACAGTCTACACTGTGAAATTTTCCTATTTTGCCAGTTCTGTTCAGCTGGAATTAGTGCATCATGACATTAAACTCACAACATTAAACTCACAAATAAGGATCCAGAGATTTCAATGTCCAGGTCTTAACCACTTTCATGTTAGGATCAGTAACATTCAATTATTCTCAGTCTCTCAGTAAATTTGCAGTAAACAACTCTCCCAGCATAGGTCATACAGAGTGTGCATGCACATTCATGTAAACAAGATTGGCAATCTATTGAAAAGAGAGAAAAAGGAGAGAATGTAGACTGCATCAGTTGTAACTAATCCTGATTGAGTTTGATCTTGCCTTCCTACAGAAAATAGCGTAAAAAAAAAAAAAAAAAAAAGTATACCTTGATTTGAAAAAAGCATGAATGATTCATATGGAAAATCTGGATTCTAATATAGGTTCTGATACTTTTCATAAATTTCTCTGCCAAAGACAGCCAAAGAAAACAGCTTAGTAAAATCAGGTAATGACTGGTAAACCTGGGCTATCAGTTCGCTAACTCATTGCCTTTGCATTACTTTTCTCACTTGGTTAGAAGTGGTTTTCTAAAAGACTTCAGTTATAAATCAAATGCTCACAAATCAGGATAGGTTTAGAAAGGACTTTTTCCAAAATGTAATATGAAATAGAAATTCTGTTTCTAAGGAGCATAATTCAGAGTTTCATGAGGTTGTTTTTCCCTAAAGCAGAAGGTGGTGTGCTTTGTAATAAACAAGGATTATGTGGCTTGAGGTTTCTCTCATGCTTTATATTAAAAATAAGAGTGGTACAATCAGGACATGTTAAACAAAATTTCAATTTCACAGCAAGTTTAAATCCTTTCAGATTTTCTCTATTTGAAGATGGTTGCATTTTTGGAACTCTCACAAGAAAACCAACTTATATATAATATCAGTCATAAAAATAATTAATTTCTCTGTGACACATAGATTATTATGAAGTGACAACCAAAGTTTTTATTAAAATATTCTGTTTCAACATGTGTTCCATGGATGATGTACCAGATATGCTGAGAGGTGTTAGCTGATTTCACTGAAAGTGTTAATTTCCTGCTGAAGTAGTTCCAGCAGTTTTAATTTTATTGATGTTTTAAACCAAAACACCCTAGTTCTAGGTGTCTCTGGAAGAAAGTAACCTATTTTTTCCAGACATTTTGAAAGAGAAACAGTTATTACAACATGATTTTTTTTGAGGATGGGGGGACGATGACATAGGACTGAGGTTGTCAAGACAGTATTTGAATGCTTCGTTCTGCTTTTCCATTTCTGTAATCTTTAGTCCTTGACATAGGTAGTACTGATTCAGATGAAGTGGTATAGTTGCCTTTTACCTGGACACTTACACTAACTTTAAAAGAGTTATATAGTCCTGAAAACATTATAAATTATAATAAAATGAAATCTCAGTAACCCAGCATTCTACAATTATCTGGAAACATCCAAAAGGTTAATAAGTTGAGAGCCACAGCTTATAAATATGACATAATTAATTTTAAAAAGCCAAGGATTTTTACTATAGAGGTAACTTTCAAAGTTGCCTTCAGCATTATTGGAGTTTCAATTAATAGATACCCTAGTGAAAAACTGCATTCAGCACCCTCTTCTCCTTTTGTGTATCCCTAAAATTTCCATTACAAATATAGATAACGTTTTGAGCTACATTCATCCCAGAAGACTTTAAGTAGAAATTTCACTATTTAATCAGAAAAAGCTAATTCACATTAATAGCATGTTACTCCATGTATATAATACTTGTCTTTTGTAATAATTACTGTTTAATTTTATAAAGTATTCTTTAAATGTCTTGCTAAATTACATAAAGATCATAATAGGCATTTAATGGATGCTTTTTAAAGTGAAGTAGAAATTACTTTAGATTTTAAGCGACTGCAGGTTTATAAAGCCATCATTATAGGTCTATTAAGACTATTTAACTTAAGTGTTCCATAATTAGAGAAGAGCCAGAATTTTAATTGCACATTTGCAAACTGCTAGCTAGGACTTCTGAAAACAGCTCTTCTTGTATCCTAACCACTGCTGAAGAGAGTTTTCACCTTCTGCAGATTTTATTTCTGAAAGTTTTTTGGGGAGTTTTGTTGTTTTTTGGTTGGTTGGTTGGTTGTTGGGGGGGGGTGTTTTTTTTTTTTATTCATAACTAATACCCTACTATAATATATACTATATATGATATATGATTCCATATCAATGATATGGAACAGAAATAAAAAGGCATCTAATACACTAATATCTCCTTCCAAACTATGACAAATTATTGAGAAAAATATGATTGTTTTATATTTGTTAACTGTTAAAACTGAATCAGAATGGGAACTGTTTGGCCCAAAGTATTGGCAAGGAGACATAGAGTACTTTCACCTCTGGTTGATGAGCTGAAAACAGAGAAGAAGAATAATTTTGCCCAAATCTAGTTCTTTTGGCCTAAACCTAACTCTTACATAGCTGTCCAAATAATAAAAATATGCACTTGTCATTGATTCTATTGTATCCAGTATCACTGGAAATGCTAAATAAATTTTTCTTTTAATCATGGAGAACATAAAATGCATTCAGCTTCCTGATGTATTCCACTGGAAACAGTGTTCTTGAGGACACCAACACAGTCCAAGTCTGTTCTGTTCTTAATTCAGTTGTCAGTTGTCTCAGTCTCCTAATAGATGAAACTCAGAATGCAAGAAATTTTTTATCTTTGAATGAGAGAAGATTTTTCATCTAAAATGTTTTAAAAGTTTATCATAGAATTTTCTTTGCTTCCATGCAAACACAGAACAGGTCTTTCACAGTCAAGGAACTATGTACAAAGCCCATTGGAGTCTTATTCTTTTCAGAAATGCAACTTTGACTTTAGCAATAGATCAGATTGTATTTCCCAAGATGAGCATGTGGGTTCAGACAGAGAGAGAGATCTTGGTGTGAGATAGCAAGATACTATATAACCTGCTTCTGTTCATACTGTTTTTGAACTTCCCAACTGTTTACTGATGTTCATAATTTATTTTCAATGTAGGCTCAAAGTAGAAGCAAAGTATTTGCATTTGAGTGGCAGAATGTCAGAAATGTAAAAATGGCAGAAATGGTTATCCTTCATCTCACAGCCATCACTGCTCCACATTCCATTGCATCAGTTTCCTCTCCATTACCTTCTGTTTGAGGCTGGTAAAATTACATTTTCTCTGCTCAGTTTTGTTATGCTTTGTTTTTAAGTCTTGCATCAAATACACCATGTCAGTGTCTATGGGCTCCCCAGAGTGAACTAAACTATACAGTTAACATTCCCCAAGGCCATTTTCTATTAAAATCACATTCTTGTTTCCTTTTTTAATTCTGATTAGTTTGGTTTAATATGCCTTTTCCTCACATACATTTAGTTTGCTAGTGATTGTATGGAGTATACAAACATTAAACTCAGATAACCGTATGTTTTTCTAATCTGAAGTTCATCTAATATTGCATAGGTGGGGGAAACCACAGGGAGCTCCTTTAAAAAAAAAATCATTGGTCTTTGAGAATAACAAATAAGTTTGCCAAGAAACTCAGCTACTCTGCAAACTGATTGTATTTCCTTCTTTTCTAAACAGAATTTCTTTAAATGTGATCTCTGGCCAAGATGTTCTCCAGGTTTTGTTGTCAAGGATCAGTTCCCTCTTATTTCTCAATCACAGAAACACAGACCAATTGGCAGGAAATAAGTCCCAAATAATGTTCTTCTGATGTACTATCGAGTACCTAGCTTGCCAACATTTTTGTTGTTTATTCATTATTTATCCTGGCATAGTAGAGAGGCATTAAACAATATAAGGAACTAGGACAAGAGAGTGATGAGAGAAGATAATATGGCAAACTGCTTAATGGTTAAGAACAAACGTGGAAACGAATAGGAGAGAAATAAACATATGCAAAACAACCTGATACTAGGAGAAGAGTAAGATAAAACCGTAAGGTAGACCAACAAGGAGAAAGAAGAAAAGGTATGGAGTAATACATTAATTCATATTAAAAACTGAACAAACAGCATCTGCAGAAATTAGTTGGTGATTCAGTCAGGTAACTGTAACACATTTAACAGCAGGCCCAGCAAAGAAAGAGGCTGGACTAGATTAAATTCTCCAAACTGAAACAATATAATCAGTTAACAGGTGCACTTTGGGCAGGGCATACTCTGCCCTTCAAAGCAATGTGAGGGAATCACTGTGTTTTAGTAGAGATACTGGTATTATACTCTCATATGAGATCATTTATTGCTATAAAAAATGTGCTATAAAGACCTTAATTTTCCTGCTTAGCATATTAGAGTGTCTGTGTATGCTGGAGTTTGCATTCAGAAGGAAAATACACATAGATACTGCCTGGGATCTGTCTTGTTAAGAGACAGCTTTGAGTCTGAGTTGTTTTTGTTTGTGCTTGGAACAATTCAGAATTTTGTGTTGTCTCTTGTATCTGACTTCTATATTTCAAGTCTGTTCCTCCAGTAGCTGAGTTCTTAGGCTTGGTTGAGTAATAACCCTAGAAGAAAACCCATTGTCTGCTGAATTCTGAGTGTTTATTTCTTGATTGCTTGATATTTTATGTACATAAATATTTCCTCAGCTATAATATCTTGTGACACAGGAATGTTTCAACTTTATTTACTCATGAAATATTAAAGTAGGACCCTCCCTCTCATATAACTATACCAAAACTTTAAGGTACATTAGAAACTCTGGTTTTTGTCTTCTAAAATCACCAAAAAAAAACCCACAAACCAAAACAAAAAACAACAACAACAGCAAAAACTACTCTGGCTGTGCAAATATACAAGTAAAATTTTTTAGTGACAGCCAAAATAACAATATTGTAGTGGCAACCACAAGTGAAAACTGGGGTTCATGCAGCTTCCTAATTGTGGCACCAAAAATTGCTGTTATGGAAACTGAGTTTTTTCAGGACACATCTTCACATCTTGGAATATTTCGTCTTACATTGTTTGCAAAAGTTAGAAGTTTGCAGATGGTCTCTACTTACAGTACAAGAACTTACTAACAGCTTTTCAACCATCTGTGGTACAGCAAAATACACTGCAAACTATTCTGAAACTGCTTTACTATGAGAGTCCAGCAGTATTTTCAGTAAAATATTCAATTTTACTACCTTCATGAAGTTGCTAAATAGAAGCATAACTTTTTGACAAGTGTTCTTAAATGCATCAAGTATTAACTTGTTCTTACTGTAATAAACCCTGCAGTCTATGACAGTTTCTTTTAAACTTTTAATTCATCAGCTGTGATGTATTTCTGCAGCTCCGTAATTTTTCCTCCATGATATGGTCATGCCATAATGTACTCTCTATACATTTTTTCAGTGCAAAATATTGTCACTTCAATGGTTTAGCTCTTGTTTTTCATTAAATTTGGGAAGGCTTTTGAAAAGACTAGCTTTGCCCTAAATATCCCACTGTCTACTATAAAAAGAAAGAAGTTTAAAACAGAATTTCTAACTAAAACCATACAAGATTTCTAAATTTTAGATCATTAGAAAGATATACATAAACAATATAAATAAAATTAAAATGTGATATACATATCTGTATTACAGCTTACCCAGGGCAGTGGGGAAGTCCCAATCCCTGGATATATTTAAGAATTGTGTAGTGTAGTGGTTGGGAATATGGTTTAGTGAAGAACTTGTCAGTGTTAGATTAATGACTGGACTCAAAGATCTTTAAGCCTTTTCCAATCCCAGCAATTCTGTCATTCTATACATCATATACTGCTAACATCAGTCATTTTTATATGACAATATTTGATTTTGATAATTCATTTTCAGGTTCTCAGTGCCAGTTCATTTCATATGTATGAACTTGGGTTATATGATGATTTTCTGCTAAGCTTTTCCATTGTTGATGGCAGCACTCCAATACTTAATCAGTGTCTGTTAGGCATATTCATTATTAACTGCCCTTTGAATGAAATTATAAAATATCATCTGGAGAGAGCTGTAGAAAACAAAATACAGATGCTGAATTTACATATATAATATATAGTAGCTTTTTATTTGTTATGTTGGACAAACACCAAATTAAACACAGGGCAATTTGATCCCATTTTCCATGACATCAATTATGCTTCTGTTAATAAGGTCAGTACTTAGCCAAAATAGTTTAGATAGATTAGGAAATAGATTAGGGAATCTGTCTAGTGACAGATTAGGAAATAGTTTAGGAAATCTAAATCACAAGTACTTTAAAGCTCGCTTTAATGCTGGACGCACAGAACATGTTGACAACTTTGGTTTTTGGCTAGCATAAACTCTCATGTCAATGGAAAATATTTACAAAACTTTCTTCAGTAGAATAGCTGAACTCCATGTCAAAAACAGCTAATGAATCATAGAATCATAGAATTGTTAGGGTTGGAAGGGACTGCAAGGATCATCTAGCTCCAAGCTCCCTGCCATGGGCAGGGACACCTCACAATAGATCAAGTTGCCCAGAGCCACATCCAGCCTGGCCTTAAACACCTCCAGGGATGGGGCTTCTACCACCTCCCTGGACAACCTGTTCCAGTGTCTCACCACCTTCATGGTAAAAAATTTCTTCCTAACATCCAATCTGAATCTACCCATTTCTATTTTTGCTCCATTCCTCCTAGTCCTATCATTACCTGACGTCCTAAAAAGTCCCTCCCCAACTTTCTTGTAGGCCCCCTTCAGATACTGGAAGGCCACAATAAAGTCTCCTCAGAGTCTTCTCTTCTCCAGACTGAATAATCCCAACTCTCTCAGTCTGTCCTCATAGGAGAGGTGCTCCAGTCCTCTGATCATCATCCTGGCCGTTCCCTAGACACGTTCCAGCACATCTAGATCCTTCTTGTAATAGGGGCTTCAGGACTGGACACAGTACTCCAGGTGGGGTCTCACCAGTGCAGACTAGAGGGGGAGAATCACCTCCCTTGACCTGCTGGCTGTGCTTCTCTTGACACAGCCCAGGATGTGATTTGCTTTCTGGGCTGCAAGTGCACACTGACAGCTCATGTTGAGTTTCTCATCCACTAGCACCCCCAAATCCCTCTCCTCAGGGCTGCTCTCAAACCAGTCACTGCCCAGCCTGTATTTGTGCTTGGGATTGCCTCAACCCAGATGCAGGACCCTGCACTTGGTCTTGTTGAACCTCATGAGGTTGGCTTGTGCCCACCTCTCCAGCCTGTCAAGGTCCCTCTGGATGGTATCCCTTCCCTCCAGTGTGTCTGCTGCACCACACAGCTTGGTGTCATCAGCAAACTTGCTGAGGCTGCACTCAGTGCCACTGTCCATGTCACTGACAAAGATGTTGAGCAAGACAGGTCCCAGCACTGATCCCTGAGGAACTCCGCTTGTCACTGGCCTCCACTTGGACATGGACCCATTGACAGCCACTCTTTGGGTGCAGACATCAAGCCAGTTCTTTATCCACTGAATGGTCCATCCATCAAACCCAGACTTTACCAGTTTGGAGACCAGGATGTGGTACAGGACAGTGTCGAAGGCTTTGCTCAGGTCCAGGTAAATCACGTCAGTTACTCGGCCTTCATTTATTGATGTTGTGACCTTGTCATAGAAGGCCACCAGGTTTGTCAGGCAGGATTTGCCCTTGGTGAAGCCATGCTGCCTATACCCAGTCAGCTCTTCGTTATTTGTCTTCCTCAGCAGTGTCTCCAGGAGGATCTGCTCCATGATCTTACTGGGCACAGAGGTGAGACTGACTGGCCTATACTTCCGTGGGTCATCCTTCTTTCCCTTTTTGAAAATGGGAGTTATATTTCTCTTTTTCCAGTCAGTGGGGACTTCCCTGGACTGCCAGGACTTTTGGAATATAATAGAGAGTGGTTTAGCAACCTCACCCACCAGTTCCCTCAGCACCTGTGGGTGTATCTCATCGGGTCCCTTGGACTTGAAGGGAAGAGGGAATATGGCAAGGTAAATGTGGCTGGGGTTTCATTAAGAATGTAAAAGACATGCACTTATTTTTGTGCATCAGCAGAGACATCGCATAAGTTGCTCCACTGGTGGAGGTGGTAAACCAATCTGTTTATATATGCCGTAGCGTAACACCAAGTCTCTGGGGAAACTACAGGTAAAAGCAGGAGGATCAGAATGCAGGGGCCAGAATTATTAGGGATTCAAGTTTACTGCTTAGTAAATGCAATCGTTTCTGAAACTTGGATTTTGGGTTTCATACATCCACAGGATTACTTTTGGTTTTTTTCTTGATCAAATCTCTGCCATAATTTCAACACTTGTAAGAACTCACTTATTCATCTTCTGACTGAATTGATATTTGAGAAGAATCATGCTAATGACTTTTTCAGTAAGCTGCAGAACTGTGTACAAAGATACTGCTTCAGACTGTTCTGTTAACATAGCAAACAAAAAACATTTTCATGTTGCTTAGGGGTCACAAAGTAAAGGAGAAAGTATAACCTACACACTAGATGCAAAATAGATACTAAATCTTGATATGCATATAAATACAAGCAAATATAAGGAAAAGAAGAGAAGATATTAGAAAGGAACTGTACAAAACAAAGGTTCCATACATGCATTCAAAGACTTTTGTTTCTCCCAAAACAGACCAACAGATTGTATGAATCTTCACAGCCGCAGTAGAATTAATAGAGTGATGCATGTTTACCACAAACAAAAACTCTGGTCTAAGAAGCCAAGTTATTATTTGAAGAATTAAGCATTAACATTCTGTGCAAATCTTTAACTTGATATAGGGTAGAGGACCACAGGCTTGGTATGACAGGTCTCAAAGGTGGAGGCACAGAATGCAGTGTAAAGGAGTATGGAAGTGGAATAGTAATAGATGGGGCAGAGACTGGCACCAGAGGACACATGGCTATAAACGTCCCTCAAATTACCTGTTAAAGAGTAGACTTGGAACTGGGAGAAGCTAGTTTTAGGGAAGAAAGTGAATAAAATAGTGTTTAACGTAAGCAAAAACACTCCCTATGTAGCACTTTTGGATGTTACATGGAGGTAGAGACCATGGAAGAAAGATCATGGTGAAAATCATGTTACCAAATATAAAAATGGCCCAAAGTTTCTTCCTCCATCTGGCAAATGAAAGCATAACTTCATTATATTCGTCACATGGGAAGATTAACGGTGCTGACATCTCACCACGTACATCCATAGACTGAAGTTAATGACTTTGGGACCCAGGGAGGTAGTGGAAGAGTAAGAGTAAAATCTTAGGAAGGGGCAGATGCTGGGAAATTTTTGTACAGTAATTTTAACAGTATTATTGTGATATTTTGTTCCTTTTTCTTTTTTGTGTAGTACTAATTACAAAGAAAATCTGAAGTAGTTCTGTGATTAGATTGTCAAGACAGTGATTACGCTAACAACAAATCCTTGGATTTATGTTTAAGATGTCTCATTTCTGCTTACAACAGGATTTTCAGTGTGAGAGATGGAGTGTTATAATTTTCCAAGACAGAACTAAATTGAAATTGTGACTTTAAAAACATTTTCAAGACAAATAGTGGGCTTACCACGTCTTCTGTGTTTTCAGATCACAACAGCATGCATTTCCAGAGACACAGTTTCATTCAAATGCAATAAATTAATTAAACATCAGTTATTTGGTTCATGGTGAGGTGATTGCATTAAAATGTAGCAATAATAAAAATGGTATCAGACTGTATTATACTCATCTGAACTTAAATTCTATGAATGTAATGGAAATGGTATGTGTTTCTGTAATGAGAACTTCTCAATCTCCTTATTCCATGAACTGCTGTACTCTCCTGGGCTCCTGAAATGTAATCAGTTCAACTTAAGTAACACCTGTGATGATTCGAGTTCCATGGACTATCATAGAACTTGATGGCACCATAAGGCTTTGGTCCATAATTTTAGAGTATTTTTAACACATTTATTATTAAAGAAGGAAAAAAAAAGAAGAAAATATATTAGATTGAAAGAAAAATACATTTTACAATGCATTTTTCTCTAGATTTCCCTGATCTACTTAGAGACAAATGTAGGTAAAGGGGAAGTATAAGTAGGCTCTGTTTCTGAAAAAGTCTGGGTTTTGTTTCATTCTCATCATTTTAGCATATTCATGTCTTATCATATTAGTTAACTGTTTCATTGTTTATTTTGTTTGGGTTTTTTTAATTTTTTGTAAAGTTCAACATATCACGTACAAAGCAATGCTAAACATTTTGTTGGGGTTTTGTGGTGCTTTGGGTTTTCTTCCTTTAGAGATACCTTCTCAGACTATTTCTTGATGTTTAGCAAACAGATACCATTTACTAAGTTAAACAGTAATTGCAATTAAGAGTGAATGATGAACAAATGTAAAATTAAATTATGTCTGCAGAAGAATTCTGATATCTTGTTTACCAAAATATTATATTTATTTCTTGTTAAAATACTAGCATTAATCAATGATGGTTGAATGTCTGTACAATTAAGTCTTACATTATTTTAAAATTCCTCTCAGCTGAAAAGAGTATATTGTGGAATAAGAACTGAGAAAGGAGCTTAGTATAAAAATTGTGCAGCTTAATATAAAAATTGTGCAACTACTTAAGCATGGTTTTCATTTGGTCATAAAATTGCATGTGGAAGAGGCATTGTTCTGAGATTAGTATCATGATACTAGTAGCTGATACAGGCTCATCTGTTTCCAATCTAACAAAAGACACAAGAGGAAATTTGAGTTAATACATTCAGTCTAAAAGGGAGCTGCTGACAAAACTGATAAGGGTAATATCCAATCTAGTTGTGACACAATTAAATTCAGTGTTTGTAAGAAAGCTTCGCAGGTCATGTTTTTTGCCAGCTACAATGTTTTTCTTGTTTTCCAGAGAATGTCACAAAAATTATTGTTGAAGCAGAGAATCCTCTGCTTTGTTACCTAGGCTATCTTCTGTCCATAGCTCTTTCATTTCATTATTTCTAAATCTTCTGTAATAGATGTTCATACCCAGTCTTCATGTCCTCTGAATATTTCTAGCAGCGGCAATTCTGTGATTTTTTTTTTTTCTGCTAGAGTCTGATTATTTGACTGTGTTTTGAAAGTTTATTGTCTGTTTCTTTCTGTTATATTGAATCAGGTTTTTTCAGCTATATTCTTTATTATTATTATTACTATTAACCCCCTTTTGACATTCAAGGCAGCAGATATGCAACTGCAAAAATCAAAAAAAGGAAGAGAGAAAATTGAGCACATGCTTCTTTTTTCTCATGATATATAAAGGAAGCTTGGAAAGCAGACTGCACAGGTCAATTTAGTAAAAAGAAGAGAAGAATTGAGATCAGGAAGTGGGGGCAAAGCATACATGAAAACCTGGCAAACAGAGACAATAGGCAGGATTAAATTTTAGAAATACTGATCAAATGAAATCTGAGTAAATATGAATGAAATTTAAACTATTCAAATTCATACTTTGGAGTTCTTTTTTGATGAAACCTCTTACTTTATAAAAAAGCATTGTGCTGACTCACTCCACCTCCTCAAACAGAACACAAGGAGAAAATAGGATGGAAAAGCTTGTGGGTTAAGATAAAAACTAGGAAACCGCTCACATGGGGTTTGGTTTGTGTGTTTTTTTGTTTGGTTTTTTTGGTCGGTTGGTTGGTTATGTGGCAGTTTTAGGCTGACACCTAGGAAATTTTCCACAGATCTTGAGTAGAAAGTGGTAGAATGCAAATAAATTACCATTGGATGTAAAGGGAAAATAATGATAAGGTTTAAATAACCCCATTGATCTGACAACTAACATAAAGTTAGCTGTATAAACTAACTCTTTCTCTTTTTTGCTTCTTCACTCTAGCAAGTATTATCTAGTTGCTTCTGCTGGCTTGCTGACCTTGACTGGCTTTCTTGTTGTGGCTAAGTACTAACAAGCTACTCTCTGCTTTTTTCCTCTTTCTTTTTCCCTAGTACAGGGTGGAAGCAGGGGAAGCTATTGGTAGCCCCTGGTTTTGTCCAGGGAAGGGGTTCTTGTGTTGTTTATAAATTGTAAATAGGTGTAAATATTGTATATTTTGTACATTTTGCAGTTCATATTTCTAGATTGTAGTTTTGTTTGTAAATATAGCTTCATTTGCTTCCATCTCAGCTGAGCTGATCTGGCAATTTTATTGTGGGGGGTAATTTTTTCCCACCACAGGTTGTTTGGTTTATTTTGATTTTTTTTTTTGGTTTGGTTTGGTTTGGTTTGGTTTGGTTTTGGTGGTTTTATTAAAAAAAAAAAAAATAGACCATGGGCTGGTCTATGGCTGTTCACTAATTTTTACTGTTGGTATGAACACACAGTAATTACTTTTGAAGGTCTTCATATCTTAATCTGTTTTAAAGTTTTTTGTTCTTACATTGAAATTTTCATCTATTTTCTATTAATCCACATCTTAAAAAAAATCATTTAAAAAACATTCAAAACCCCTAGCTATCGTAAAGTAAATAGCAAGGGAGTTAAACACCTGTTTTGATAATCACACACTCCTTTATTCTGAGGATGCAGATGCAAACATGACTTTGAATATAGCTGGTACTGAGACGGAAATGAAGACAGAGAAATATTTCTCCCATGGTACCCATTGGCTATTACCTCTCTTTGATTTGAGGTCAGACTTTTCTGCTCAGTCAAAGTATCTGTCAAGAAGATCTACATTTAACACAGCATGAGAGAGGAGCTGGCCAGCATACTAAGATAAATCTAGTGTACAGTACCTTTCTTGTGGCTGTGAATAGAAACTCTCCTTTGTTTCAGTCATGACATTTTCCAAGTGTTTTGCAACATTTTTGGGAGGGACACAGATTATAAGGTCTACTGATTTCCATAACTGGTATGAAAATGTATATACTAAAGATAGGAGAAGGTTATTTTTAACAAAGGTGAGGTCTTAAAGCTGATGCTGCATTTGCATCTGCTCCACTGTTCTGCTTCTTTTGTGAAAAGAAAGGCAAAGTGAACTTGTGTTTTAAATGCTTCTTCAATAGGAGTCTTTTTAGTGACAAGACTTGGACCATAAATTTCAAATAGCTCTTCTCCAATTTCTAAAGCTGTAACCCAGTGAATAAGGAACTGGGCTACTCTCCATCTTGTCCAAAGTGAAGAGTGTGTTGTTCAAAATGAAGCTGTGAGACCCATTTTTAAGACATAAAAGTAATTACTGCTGAACTCATGCAAGCAAGGGAAATATGCACATTAATTTTTGTGACCTTTTATTTTAAAATATATGCTTTACTGTCCCCTCATTTATATTTGTGAAATTGTGCTTTTATTTCAAGAAATCTTAGTTTTGAGTCAATGGTCTTGGTAATTTTCAGCAGAAGGCAGAGAGGGATGAAAAATTCAGGTAGAATTCTGTCCAGTATGAAAACATTAAATACTCAAAATTAAAAAACGTTAAAAGCATGGAACTTTTTCAAAGTGGAGAATGTTATTGAGGTAAATGAGAATATTAAGGGGAAAAAAAATCACCTTTTTTTTCATATCCCTTCCTTCATTACTTTTAAATATTCAGAGTGCAAACCTTAAAGCCTTATTTTAAATGGTTAACAGAACACTCCAGTCTAGATTGTGAAATTTGTGAACAGAACTATAGAAAGTAGATTCTAGTGATGCACTAAAACAAAGTATTGTGAAAAATCTCTGTAGCAGAAGAGGATTACATTTGATATGAAAATATTCAGAAAACAATTTATTACTCAGGAGAAAATTGCTCAAGATGTCTATCATGATTATAGAGGGATACTTTTTTATTATTATTATTTTATTGGTTGGCTTGCCTTTTTTTTTTTTTGAAAGTAGATTATAATATTCTAGAATTACTTGACTTCTGTATAATAACAGGTAATTTTTGTTTTACTAATCAGTGCAATTGTTAGAGATGCATTGGACCTGCCTTTTTATCATTCTTTTCCTTAGGGAATACATAGCCATCCAAAATATATATTTATAAATTTTTCTTTTCTTATTTGTTTGTATGTTAATTTAATTTTTTATATATATTTGTGGAGTCAGTATCTTGCATGGTTTCTTCTAAGATTTTTTTTTACTTTATTTATCTGGTATAATAGAAATGCACGTGCCAGCCATGGAGACAGATTAACTGAAAGAAAAACAAACCCAAATGTTCATAATGGTGTAATCAATACTAGGGTATTGTAAAACTAAGAATTACAAGATTAAAACATTGATTCATATATTTCTAGGGTGGACTTGCTAATTTCATATAAGCACAGATAAATACAGAGTGACTGCTCACCACTTATCAAATCAAATCAAATCAAATCAAAATAAGGAGGAAAATGTTGAACAGATGAAAAATAATGGGGAAAGAGAGAAAAGAAAGACAATGTACATGCAGATATTATTTTCTGAATTATTCTGAACTTCCATGTAAATCAAAAAATAGAGGTCCGAGTAAACTGAAATAAAATATGCATCACAACTTGTTTGAATATTTCCTCCAAAGCTCCTTCTGCTGTCTAATGAGGTACAGAGAATGCATCACATTTCTGTTTTCATAACTGCTGGATGAAGTACCTAATGATTCCCATCTCTTTTCCAAACATTTGAATCTGTATGGTACATTATGAGAATTATACAGCTATGCCATGTCTAAGTGTCATAGGATTACACTGGAACTCAAACATTTATGTCATTTACAGTCTTCCCTTACTTGGGCTTATCAGTCTCATAAGCAGGTCTTGATGTACATCCTTCAGAGATAGGTAAATCATCTGCCTGAGGTATGCCTACAGTAACTCATCTGGGAGATGGCGGCAGTTTAGATGGACAGATATTGACATGAAGCAAGAAGAAAAGCTTGCCTTTGAAAAGGAATATTGTGGGGTTTCTTTATGTGAAACTTGATGCTTCAGTTTCTCCCTTGATTCATGGCTGAAGCAAACCTCCAGCAGGGGGCACTCCAGAGAAGGTGACGCCCAATCCAAGCTGTACAGACAGCAGTTCTTCAAAACACTACAGCCAGGATTTTCCTAAATGATCACTCTTCTGTTAAGATTCTCGATGTGAATTAAGTGAACTTCATCTGTAGCAGGAAATGGGGGTGAAATTCATAGCCCAGCTCAAGTGCATCTACAGTAATGCATGCTACATGGGGAACAAGCAGAAGCGGGAAGCCATTGTGCAGCGGGACAGCTATGACTTAACTGCCATCAAAGAAACAGCATGGGATGACTTTCATGGTGTGCTGCAGTGGGTGCCTATAAACTCTTCAGAAGGAACAGGTGAGGAAGGAGAAGCAGTGGGGTTGCTGTGTATGGTAGGAAGTGTTTTGATTGTATAGAACTTATTGACTGGTGTGCTTAGGACTGCAGTGAAAGGTTTTCAAGACAATCTCAATTATCAGATATTGGCCAAAGAATTACCTCTGTGCTACTAAAAGATGCCTTTTCTAGGTTGTCTTGACACCAAGCTCAGTCCCTCCTTGCTGTTTCTTGGTGCTGGAGCCTATGTTGTCTACTGGCCTAGAATTCCCACTTGGGGAACTGCTTCCTCATCTGTCAGTTTGGAGTTTTCTTTTTGTGACTTTTCTCAAATATTCAGAGGTTTTGTTTGGTTTTATTGGAAGATCAGGAAAGAAGAACTCTGGCTAATCATTGTTTAGAAAGATTGTGCAAGAAACCAAATATAACTGACAGTGCAAAACATGCATGTTTTTCAGGTCTGAAATTTTTCACATTACAAATATAGTGTCAAACAAGGACAAAACTTTCAGTCTTTATATTTCTAAAACCTTTCATAGCTTCAGCATCATAAAATGAGAATAGAGACCCTATGCAAATGAAGCAAACCCACACAAACTCCATTGTTTTAGCTGTTCACTGACATTTATTTATGTGCAGATGCAGGATCTGATTAGGCTGCAGGCAGAGGTGCTCAGACAAATCTAGCATTTTCTGGTTTCAAATTACATTTTAAAAGTAGATGTTTCAAATATATATTTATATGCAACTCTAAGTTCATATTCAGCATACAGTAGCTTTTCTGACAGTGTCACATTCTATTGCACAGTGTACCTTATCAAATGGATTCCAACTGGCCAGGAATTACTCATGTTAAATGGTCTACTCAAAAGTCTGTGATGTAAATAAGAGTCCCAGAACATATGTAAGACAGCAGGAAATTCTTATGTGAAAGGAGATAAAGTAAGTCTTTGACGGAATATCTCTCATTATTTTATTTCAGATGTAATTTTAGTCTACTTCTGCAAAATATTCCCAATAGCATAGAGCTGATATTACAGCCAATTATTGAATCTTATTCCTCCTGCCTGAACTAATAGCAAACTACCCATAACTAAGGCATTCTCAGAAGAGCAAAATTGCGTGGAACAAAAGTTTCTAACTTTTTCTCCTGCATTAAAAGAAAGCAAAGCTAAGATTAAAGCTAAAATAACTGGAGTATATTTTCTTTTTTATTCAGCTGTGGAGTAACAGCAGTTATGGTATATATCTATGTGCTTGTGCTTATGTTCTCCATCAAAACTCATAAGGAAATTTGCTAAAAATATTCACCTGTACATAATTCACTGCTGAAGTTACTGATTGAATCTTCAGGTTCAGTGTTACGCAGGAGGCTAAGTCCATGCTCACAATCCATTTCAGTCTAGGACTCTCTGGCTTGTCTGGCACCAATGTGCCATCGTTTTATTGTGTGTGCATCAGCATCTTTGAGTTCACTGATACTGTAATGTTGCAATCTCTCTGATTCAGGAGCCACTGGGTGACAAATGTACAAACCCCATTACTGCTCTAGCAACGGAATTCCAGAAATGCAGAAAGCAGAGAATCTCAGAAATCCTCTCAGAAGTCTTTTGTTACTGTGTTGCAGAATCCTTAGCATGACAGTCTTAGAGTGTCCTTAACAGAAGTCCCAGAAGCCCTTCACAGATGAAGTAGCAAACTAACAGAAGTAGAAGTCTCTAGCAGTCCTAATCCCACAAATCTGTCCTATTGCTCAGAGTGGCTGCTTATATATGCTTTGTTATCAATCACTTAACCAATAAAACCCAACCCCATATATAAGCTAAATTCTTTTCCCAATAAGAGGTGCCAGTGTGTTAAGGAGGTGGCTCCTGCAGCATGTTCCAATCAAAAGATGCCAACATGTAAGGATGCTGTTCTTGGCACACATGGAATGTTACTGTTTTTCTCTTTGCAGCATGCAATTGGTCAGATAGGAAATATTTTGCAATGCCATGCACTCTGCAGGCCTCCCAGCTCTTGTATGCGGAATAGTGCCTGCAGCAGGTCAGAAACTAGCACACCACACATTTAGTGTATTATGCTTTATAGACCTTAGCTGTTGGTGGATTTATGTAAAATGTTAATAAAGTCATCATTGATACTGTCTCATATTGATAGAAAGGGATGAGACAGCACATTTAAGTCCAAAGACACAACTCAGTTGTAACCTAGGAACATTCTTTTTATCTAATCACAGGGGTTTTATGATTCTTTCCATTCCTTTCTTTTTCAAGTGTTGTGACTTGTCTTTTTTCTTTCTCAGAACCTATCTATTCCCACTTAGTGTTCTAGACTAGATTAATTTTGGAGTTACTGATAAAATTTTCCTATGAGAAAGTATCACTGGAAATCATATATATGTTGACCTAACTTCAGAATTCTTAAAACCAGACAAGGATTTCATCTCTTCTGAGTCACATCAAGATTTGTTTTCCAAGATCTATTACTAAATGGGTATTAATGGCTTCCTGCACTGCTGAAGTTTGGTTACTTGACAGGCTTGACAGGCTTAACAGTCTAATGGAAGTAGCAGGGTATCATCCCAAGTCCCTACAAATCAGATAAATATATTTGTTCATGAACATCCTTTTCCAGAAACTGAATAATATAGAAATGCAAAGAGGGATTGTTGGATGATAGGTCAGCAAATACCTCTCTGTAAAGGGATATTTAATTCAAATCTGGAAAGTAATTTATTTTCAGAATTTATATTCAGGTTGTTATTCGGTATGTGTTCAAGATGATTTAGGCTTACCCTTTTCATAAGTGTTCACTACTGTAGTCTGAAGCTCTATATTCTTGGCAACAACACTTACAGTTTGCCTTGGCTTGCAGATTACTTATTTTCTCTTCTGCTTCCTATCATCTCATATCACTTTTATTCAAAGTCGTCTTGGATAAGCTATCAGCAGGTACCAGAGCCATGTAGGAAACATGACCTGCTTACAAATTACATCTCATCCTGCGTGGATGTATTCTTTTGACACCACAGAGTACACAATAAAACTTTTCTATTTACTTCAGTGACCAACAGCCTCTGCTGAGAAAATAAGTGTAAAGAAATGAAAGGATTTGAATACTTTGTAGAGATGTCTCATGCCCAGTTTGAAGCCAGAGGATCTTTAATGCTGTAGGCATGACAAATCTCTGCCTCCAGCACAGCACTGTAACAGTGTACATCTAATCACAGATGATGGGGCTAAAAGAATTTCTCTCCCTTCAAAATTACAAATCCAGATTCAGGGGAAAAGCCTAGCAGTTCCCCAGCAGACAGGGGTGAGGGCAGAGGATCAGTCTTTCAGGCTGAAAGTTGAAAAGTAGGGAGGTTCCCATCCAAAATATCTCCCTAATATCTACTGGGGCTATGGGAACAAGATCTGCAGCCGCCAAGGCAGTGTAGGATATGGTGAGGGTCTAGGAAGCTCAGTGGACAGGACCATGGTGCCTCTTTGCCCATCCACTCACAGCCACCCTTTCACAACCTCCTGCAGCCTAGGGCCTTATTTCTACAGATGTCCATTCTGCCTGGGCACCACCTCCTGCTGCTGAGGTGCTACCCTGCCCAGCAGTCCACAAGCAGGTCTATATTCATTGAGAGACTGATTTCTCCTAGGTGTGCCACCCTTTACCTAGAGCTGGCAGCATGGTGCCAGGCTGGGGAACCCCCCATGGTGCTCTGAAGCTTAGGTGCTACCATAAAGAAGAGAGGGAGGATGAAGTGCATTTAAAACAGCTGAGGGATGACCAAATTCGGTCATTCCCAACTGCAAAGCTTTCTGCCAAGCCAGGTGACTGAACCTGAAACCTTCAAATTTTACAAATAATGAGCACGTATCAGAACTATTTTTCGCATGTTGTAGATTCTCATTGCATATTATGGGTTCTTACATAGGCTGAATTCGTGGTATCAGTCGCTTTATCCTTTTTGTACCCATTTTCTTCAGTAGTGTTTCAGTTTGCTTGCAAGCCTTTTCTAAGCCCTTTCTAATTGTTTCCTTGACGAGTTGCTTATGTTTTTTCTGATAGAGACTCCTGCCTCTGTTTTGTATTCATGAAATCAGCAAAGAATTGGAAATATTCATGAGACTATATTTTCTTGACAAGCATTTATTCTTTTCAGATGGATGGTTCACTGTCCTGTATCCAAAAGAAATCTCATTTCTCTGGCAAAAAGTAAGTCTTCAAAGTCCGAGGTAATGTATCTGAACTTTATACTGGAATCGACAGTACCTGTCTTTTTTGTACCCATATGCAAGAGTTATTTAAAGAAAGGTGTGGGTTTTTTCCCCATAAGGCTTCACAATGCCTGTGACATTGCTCTTTGCAAGTAGAAATGTTTAAAAAAAGAGTACTCTGTCTAAACTTGTTTATTTATTCACTGAAGATGACCTAAAATGGGAGAGTATCTTTTACTAGTCTTTAAAAATATTTTTTTTTCTTTGAAAGTGATGAATCTCTTGAATCAGTAACTACAGATTTGGAAAAAAATATTATATATAATCCAGGTACAATTTATTTTTATTCTTCTAGAAAACTGCTGTGTTCACACACATCTAAAATGTATTCTTTAGACAGTGTACACATGATTGTTTCTTCAGATTTCTGCAAAAATTACTTCTGCAACATCTTGGACTCGAGTAGAATTACCATTGACTTATACAGGTTAATCTAAACTGGAAAATGTCTTGTAAGCAATGTGTAAAATTTTTTAATTAGGGGTTGCATACTGAAGTTTCTTCTTCAGAAAAAAAAAAGTGTCACTTCAAGAAACAGGGGCATTTGGTGTGGTGTACAAAATTGATTTGCTATAGTGTGTACATTACAAGGACCTGTTATAATTTTATTATACTACTGTTTCCAGTATATTCTAATGCATGTTGTTGGAGGGGGCTATTACAAACATTAAAATACGTTGGGTTTAGTTTTGGGGGGGTTTTTTACAGCAAGTGCACCACTCTGTCATCGCAATGATATAATTTGGGACAAAGTATGATATTTCACATATACAAATCTAGGACATTCTACTGAGATGATGGAACTACCTGAGACTAAAAGTTTAAATGTTGATTTAGTCTAGATTTATAACAGCAAAGTTGAGATTATTCTCTAATTTTAACAGAAAAGGAACTTACTTTAGTCAGGTGTATGATACATACATACTATACATACAATTCCTATTGCAAAAAAAAGTACCTAGTATGATTTTAAATTCCCTTTCTGGATTAAGACTAACAATAAATATGAATATTTTAGAAAATACTTGCATAAATTTCTGCTAACTGTACACAAGACTACTCTTTTTGTGATCCAAGCTGATGAAAAGGCATGACCTGAATATAAAAATATGAATATATCTAGCATTTATATGGGTTTATTAAGAAATAAACTCAGATGTAGTGAACATTAATCACATTCACCGTAACAGTCAGTCATGCTAAAGACTGGGAAAAACCTAGAATTCAACTGTTCTAAGAATAGTAGACAGAGACTGAATCCAGGAGATCTTAAATCCTTTCACTGTATACATTCAGTATTTGAAAAGAAGTTCTTAGAGCCTCATGGCAACATTGCTTTTTGATTTTCAACATCATTTATTTCAGGATGTTACACTGAGCTCTAGTTAAACTCAAGGCATCTATTTAGCTTTTATTTCTGTATACCACTCTGTCCATTTCAGTTGTCTCAAACCTCACTCCTGTTGGAAAATATTTGCCCCAAGAATGTCTATGATTTATGGAATGCAAACCATTTCCAGGATATCTTTTACAGCTGAAAGCTGATGAGACAGATTATTCATCACTGAAAATATTTTGCTCTCTCTAATTACAACCTCATTCTATCAGTCAGACCACAGAAACAAGTCACTCTGAGCTACTTCGTGCAAAAGTTACATTTCATGGGGTCCGTACTATCATTTTCCCTACTTTCTCCAACAAAATTAATGTGAATTAGAAATGTACCACAGCTTAAAATAAATTCACAGTGAATAAAAAGAAAACTTTCCCCCCTTTCATTTAACTGGCTACTACCACAATGCTGAGTTATTTTATACAGATTTTTACTGAATATTTTTCCATACAGTATTGTCTATAGCAATATTTAGCAAATGGCCAAAGTAGACGCCTATGATTCTACAAGTTAAATTTAGGTACTGTTACTGTTAGGTAGTGTACTGTTGTTTTATTAGGTTTTCTTGTCAGAAACAGTGTATTCAAATCAAATAGTTTTGATTCTAAAATGCAAATTATTGCAATGCTACTGTTGTAAAATATGCTCAATCTGTAACTGAATTACTATTCTGGTTCTTCTGGATTTCTTCATCTCTTTCTCCCAAGTGACTGTTTAGCAATAGAAAAAAAATATCAGATGTCCTAATAACAACCCTTGAATGAAGTGTGTCAACTAAGCCCAGCTAAAACCAGTGCTTTAATATCAGTGCATCCTGACATTGTAGTCAGGAATCTTTGTGTTGCACGTAGTACAGTACTTCCCTTTCTTTTTGTATGAAAACATAACAGGTTTAAAATCTGAAAATTATGTTTTCCTTTAAAACACAAGATCAAAGAAGTCAGTTGTACCAAAAAGCCAGTTGATTTTTTTGCCTGAATTATGTGAGCAATGTAAATCAATTAAAGTCTTCAGCTTTTGTCTCTAGGTGAGCATACCTATTTAAATCCTTTTGGAAAGATTTACTATGAAAATAGAAGCATGTTTTTAACCCATCTAATTTGAGTTTTACTTTGCTGTTAATGTTATAACTTGTCAAGTCACTTGTTTTGACACATATATTTGCCAATCTGTTATTTACATTATGCCACTTAACTATCCTATTTTTTTTTTTTCTGTAGACCAAAAATCTCTTGCTTTCTTTTTTTTCCTGCTTTTTTCTTTCATGGATGCATAATATCAGAATTACAGAAGTCTGGAACTAGAAACTGGGGATAGGACCTAGAAGGACTTTGCCCAAGAAGGCTGGGCAAGTGCAAGACATACTAGGTTAGCAACTTTGCAATTCTTCCATTTTATTATTTAAAGCTATCTTCTAACTTTGAAATCTATCAAACAAATGTGCTTAGGTTATTTCCTGCTTAGTATGTTCTATAGGTGACACAGACAGATTTCTGTGCTTAGAGTGGACTAACCCTTCTGATAGGATAAGATGGGAATGTAACTGGCAGGGCAGCTGCTCTACCTGAAAGCTGAAGCCTGGAGGTCCTGCTGGATAGTCACCTGAGCAGGAATCACCAAGGCACTGTGACAACTTCCTGAGCTGTATCAACAGAAGCATGGCTGCCAGACTGAAGGAAGTGATTATCTCCCTCCCTCAATTCTTGTGAAACCATATCAATTTTGCTGTTTCCAGTTGTGTGTGCCCTCCCTTCCAGTACAAGACAAACATCAACAAACCAGGCTCGAACACTTGCCCTGTGAAGAGAGGCCAACAAACAAGAACTTGCTTGCCCTGGGTATGTATGCATGTGTGTGTGTGTGTGTGCATGTGTGTATGTGACTGTAATGTAACAGCTGCCTACCCATATCATGTCATGGAGAAGACGAAGCCAAGCTCCCCACAGCAGTGCCTGGTGGGAGGATGAAGGCCATAAACTGAAGCAAGGAAGATTCAGAGTAGATATAAGGAAAAAAACTTTTCTCCGTGATGACAAATACTGGAGCAGGTTGTACTGGAGCGATGAGGTCATCCTCAGTGGAGGCTTCCAAGATGCAGCTTGACAGAGCACTGAGCAACCTGGTCTGGACTCAGAGATGGCCCTGCCTTGAAGCGAAGGATGGAACAGAGGCCTAACAGAGATCTCTTCCAACATAAATGGTTCTGTATGCATGTTGTACAAAAACAGCAGTCATGTACCAACTCCTACAACAGCTGTAGCAAGCTTATTAACGTATTTTTCCTTCTGCCTTACTTCTTGATCAGATGGAAATAGTACGAGAGGGTTGTTGGCTCTTTATTGACTTACTTTCTAAAAACACACAACTATCTAGAATGAGATTTTCTCTATTCTATTTTGTCATCTCTGTTTATTGTGTTCTTTTGATATTGAAGATATTAATCTATTGATTTGTTCTTTTTAACTCTTCAGACAATATTAAAGATTCTGCTCTTTTATGAGCAGTGTTTCAGAACCAGCAATGTGACATGGTTTATTGCTTTGGTCTGGGGGTTTTGTTGTTGTTTTGTTTTTATTTCTGTTTTTGTTTGTTTGGGTTTGTTTTTTGGTGTTTGTTGTTTTGTTTTGTTTTTGTTTTTTTACAAGGGAATCTGACTTTGTTTTGATTTAGAACCACACAAGTAAAGGGAGTTATGCTCTTTTTCAGTGACCCTTGAGGTGTATGGAAGCATGGTGATGAATTGCAGAGATATGTACAGAGAAAATTCAACAGCGTTGAGAGGTCTCTGTACAGGATGAACATGTTCTGAACTCCTAAAGGGATACCAAAAGCCTTGGAAAATTCATGTTATGCTTTTGAAACTTGTTTTCCCTGACCTTTCTACTTCAGATGTGGCAGATAGCTTGAACTGAATATGAAATATGTTACCTTGATACTTCAACTTTTATCTTTAAATTATTACAGAGCACTTCATAAATACCAATAGTGCACTAAATGTGTAAGTAAATATATCAGCAGTTGTGCATTCAGCTGTGGCTGAGCCGTGCACTTTAAAATTTCTTTTGTTAAGAGGAATGCTGGCAGGGATTCCTAAGTCATGCCCTAACCTTTAAAAGGAGAACTTCATACTATTACCTGAACAGATAAGATTTTAGAAACAGACAGAGACTATCTTATTCCATATCTACCCTCTACAATAGCAAGACTCCTAACAAAGAGTTTGTGCTATATACAATATGCATATACATATATACATGAATGGCTGCAGACACAAGGCTCACAGGAACAGTGACAGCACCAATTGTCTCCTCATGTTACCCTCACTGACAGGTCATGATGGGCTTCTACTATTAAAAGCAAGTTTATATGTGCATATATGTAGAAAGGGGATCTCTCCAGCAGTGAGCCTCAGGCACTTAATCTACGCTATCACTGGCCCCTGGCCCCCAGTCTCTCTGGTTGCTGGACCTGGACAAAACTGCAGTTGCTGGTATGGTCACCCCCACCCACCCTCTACTCTCTGGCAGACACATATGCCAGGACTCACCTAATCCTGATATCTGACTGCCTGTGCTCTTGTCTGTAGATACACAGGTGCTTACACAACTCCCCTTGGATCCCAGTCCACTACACCTGCCTGCCAGATCATCTGGCTTGATCTTTTCTAGTTACCACACACACACTTGCACAATCACTCACTCGTTACTGGCACCACAGACTACCCATGGAGTGGAGACACACATGAAGCAGAGATCCCCTCACTGGAAAACAGATAAAGGTGGAGTTCACTAAGAAACAGGACAGACTGTGGTAAACAGGTGCTGGGCACAACCAAATAAGCATATCAGCCAGCAAAATATTTATATGTGGCTACTCTTTTTATCCCCTTACCTCTCCGTTTTCCCACACTTGTATTCCCTCAAATCACCTAAATCCATCATTTTCCACGCTTTTTTTTTCTCCTTGAAATATCCCACAAATCATGTGTAATCTCAAAATGCTCTTCCCCTGCACCTAATGTGACTGATTGGTTTCTTTTGGGACAGCCCATGGAGGGGCCTACACAAGATGTTTGTTCCTCCAGAATATGAGTTCCAACCTACCATTGTTCTTCTGTGCTTTTCTGAGTTTATGATAGTGAACCTTTGATGAGCTGGTGTCACTCCTGTGATGGACCTGGGAGCAGCTGAAGCAGGTTATTAACCAAGTTGCTCCTCCTACCACTGTTCCTCTTCACATTCTTTGTGTGCAGGTGAGCTTTGTATCACTGAACATAAACTACCCTCCCTATGCAGTACTTGCCAGATAGGAACTGCAAATACCATATTGCTTTGACAAATATATGCCACCAAGCAGTTAGACGCCCAATTGTACTCATTTTGGTGATTTGGAAAACCAGAAATGTTCATAAATTGCCAAACTAATGTTGTGCAAAACAGAATTTTTTTATGATGAAAGAACTGAGAATTCATCAGAGAACATTCATAATTTCTATCTATATGTATTTGCACTATGATAGTTTGAAAACTGTCAGTATTTGTTATTACAATTATTAAGACAGTAATATTTTTTATCAAAATATACTTGTATTTAAAGATATGTTCTCAGCATCACTGAAAGCATAGAAGGAAAAGCCATTGTCTAGAAGAGAACAAAAGAAAAATAGAATAGATGCATAGACAAAAGTAAAACTAAAAATACAAACTGGTTTAAACTGAGGAATCAACTCCTAACCATACTGTTTCACATTTGAAGATAAAGTTTCTAGAAAGCAGGAGTATTCACACCACATATTTTTCAAAGTGATCAATATTTTGTGAATCAAGATTAACTCTTTGCTTGGTGTGTTTTCATTTAAAACAAGAAAAAGTTAAAGCAGACAAACAAACAAAAAAAATCCTTCAGTTGTGTTAAGGTCTTACAGTAGTAGAGATACCTGTCATTAATATATATATAAAAAACAAACAACAACAAAAAAAAAAAAAAGGAGAAAAAAATTTAAAGGAAAAAAAAAAGCAGGGAAAAGATAGCATACTGTGTGATGCTACTTCTTCATATCTGGCAATATTTCTCTCACATAATGATTATTGTCGGCTGTTGCAGACCCCCGAGAATCCGGCCGGGGTTTTCGAGAGCTCTTCACAGGCTTCTTCCCCCAGCCCGGTGCCCGCGGCCGCTTGCAATACACACACCGAGACGAGGAGCGTTTGCACCAACAACTGCCAGCACTGCCAGCCCCAAAGCCTGGTTTTAAATACCTTTTTATTTTCCTGCTAGTTGGTTTCCAGAACACTTTCCCAGACAGCAAAAACCTCCCTCCCTCTTATCTCGCAGCTGCAAATCTAGTCATCTTTAAGGAACACAAAGGGGGGAGGCATTCTCACCGTCAAGGTCGTTTACAGCTAGCCCACCAGCTGCCTAGCTCACTCCACATTCTATTCACAAATGATGTAGTTGTAATCCTCTGACCTGATGTAGGTTTCACAGCTTTATTCAAACAGCATATTACATCAAAATCCTTCCTACCTCTTTTCTACATTGCTATTACTATCAAAAATGTGGTAAGTTTCCTCAAGACACAAATCACAGCTCTACCATCAAATGATTCTGAGTCAGTGGAAAGAATTAGCAACCTTTGTTCCATTCTTCTTTGTCTGAAGGATCAAGGATCGTTCATGCTGACTCTGATATGTTACTTATTTTCCAGTGTGCATGTAAACATCCAAGGGAGCAGGAAAATCTCTCCACTCTTATCACAGAAATAGGATATGTATTAGAATCAAACCCAAATGTACACAAGGTAGATTCAGTCCTTGTACCTACAATGTGTGTAGTTTAGCTCACAATTTTACAAAGTTTAGCTAACTTTGATTCTGATTTGAGCCAACTTTACTAAGCATGGTCCAGTTAGAAGGTGGATTTTTCAATCTACTACTTAACACGATAATTATTAACAGCACAAATTTATTAGCTAACACTTCATGAGACATTTTGTGAGGACTCAAGGATGTGTTCTGCCCTATTCATATTTAGCCTTACAAGATATCATGTTCTTTGCTATGTTTTCAGTACACAGGTATGGGGTGCTTTTTTATGTTTATGAGTTACACAACTATATCTTACCTATAGAGTCTCACGTGAAGGTTTAAGCAACCTATATAAATTAGATAATCTATAGCAAATACAAGAGTAGCTAATGAACATCTAATTTTATCTATGTTCTGTGTATTCTTCTTTGATTAATCCTTCTTTTAGCTACAAAAGCAGACTATTAAATTACCCAGTAACTTTAAGACCATCCGGGTGACTATATCAAAACTTTCATCCCCCATCTGATAACTGAGATAAAAAAATTAGGTTCAGTGTTGGACTTACTAGTTTGCAATTGTCACAGGATGGATTCAAGACCTGAGCCACTGAATCCACACAGGCGAAAAATGAGAAGAAAAGCGTTTTAAGGGATACCAAAAACATATTGGAGGTGGTGAAACCTTCCACATTCCCTTATGTGTGTTAGGTACACATGGTTACATTCATTGCAGCTGCTCAGCTGAGAAAAATGTTAAATAAAATGCTTTCAAATGAAAGCATAATTTGCAGAATAAAACGGCATATAATAAATAATTAAGTGGTCAGGACTTATCTTAAAGGAAAACATTTTAACAACCTTATAGCAGAGAGAGTCATGGATTTTGTGTTGTAGAAATTATAGTTCTGCTAAACATCCTATGGCTGTAGTTTCTTCTTTCTCCCTGTCAGGAAGAAAGAGCTACAGCCATGGTTTGACCTCTAGTTTGGGCTGTACAAGACCTGTCACCTGAAGGGATAGAACACACTAGTCTTCATGTCACAGGCTTAGTTTTTGAAGCCAAGACTTTAATGAGGTTCTAAAATAAACTGAAAATTTATATGGGTATTCAAGATCTCATTTCATTTCAGGATTTAAGACGGAAGATTAATCCATATTTCCCATGGGTGTCATATACAAAGTTCTGAAGCACTTGAGCTACTCTCAGCATCATACACAGGATACAGGGCTCAGTGAACCCTGACTTTGATGCAGTACATCAATTACATATTCCTAACTCTTCCCCAAGGAATTAAGGTGACTCACTGTGACCCTTACAATAAATGAGACTTGCAGGTAGATTATATCCTGGTATGAAAGCATCCTATATAATTGAAGAGATTATTGCAGGGCACAAACCATCTTGTTCAGATTGGAGAAATATAGTGAAAGAGTTTGAGGGACCTGCTCTATTGAAAAGCCATTCCGGACATTAGGCTGGTCAGAGGTTGTTCTGCAAACACAGAAGAGACTGGAAGAAAAAGAAAATTTACTCTTTAACTGTAATGGAATGCAATTTCCAGACCTGATAATTGCATCAAAAACCAAACCAACAAACAAACAAAAAGCCAACCAACCAAACAAACAAAAAAAAAAAACCAAAAATCCAAACACCCACACACACAAACCCCAACAAAAACTCCCAAACAAAATAGATGACCAAACACTTTTTTCCCCTCAAATTCACAGTTAGTCCTGCATCTAGAGTAACAAATTTGAAAGCTGACAGTACTCTGTCCTTTAAAAGGAGGAATTTAGAACAGGTGCAGCATTATGGTCTTCAGAATGTTATTATGTAAACATGAATAATGTCATTCAGAAGGTTAGCCATCTGCTTTCCAAATATCTATCACTAATGAGACAGCAGCAATGTAAAAGTGGTACACAGGGGTGTTTCTGCAATGGATTTAACAGAAAGCTTGTGCTTTTTGTGGAGGAAAATGTGTCCCATTTTCAGTTCATTTTTAAGTAGCATGTGTAGAGTAGGTGTTTTGTAAATATGAAGATGACTACAGTGTGATGCATTTTACTTGTGTAATTTGCACCCTATTTTGCCTTTTGTGCAAGACTAAAACCAAAAATCAGTACTGCCAACATCCAAGACTGGAGGCAAGTGTCATCTGACAGTGATGGGAAATGTGAGAGGGCAAGCTAACTTTAAAAAAGCACTGGAGCCTATCAATTGGAGACAGCAATTGCAGGAACACTGTTATACCAGATTTATTAACAAGCTTTTTGAAAGTGACAGAAATACCACCTCTTAATGTTGTGAATAACAAGTAAATCTGTCTTTACAGGGACAAAATGTTTTCATTACGGTACAGAGAAACTGACAGGGAACAACAAAACCTAAATAATTGCTTAGTGTCATGCAACAGAAAAATAAATTTTAACAAGGTCAGGACATAATTCATGCTGTGTTATAAACACAACAACAAAAATCTGCAGACACACTGGTGACGGCCAGGAATATAGCTGTCATGGTTGCCATAAACACATATTTACAACACAGAACGTTCTAGTAGTATCAAAGGGATTCAAAACTTGTATCAAACACAATGTATTTAAGCAGTGTGGAGCAATGATAAAGGAAAGAAGCCAGCTGTGAGTGCAGAAGATAGAAATCAGTCCACACAGAGCAATTTGGCTTGCTCAGCTGGAGTAGAAACACTTTAGGGGGAAAACAGTGAAATTCTTTTTAGATGGCTGATGAAGTGCTCTGCGCAGTCTGACCACGGAGATCAGCTACCCAAAGGAAGGCTTGCCTGCTGTCATGCTGTACAGACAGGGCAATCAGGAGAAAGAATTCATCACTTGCATGATCAGCATCATGATTACTATAGGAGACAGCAAACTCGGCTTCTGCAGGGAGATCCTGCTGTGAGCCATAGTGGAAAAAGTTCATACCTGGGTGCCCAGAAGCATGATTCGTTGCTCTGCTGCAACCTCCCTGGGTGTACAGGAAGAAGTCACTAACTATACAGGCACGTGCTTATCGGCTGCCATTAGGGAAGTGAACAAAAAAATCTGACCAGGACACTAAAAATGTATTCTGGGGTTCGAGACAGAACAATAGGAAAAAAATAAATTCCACTTACAAGCCTGAAGTGGATGATCTTAACTATATGATGCAAAGACGGGACAGCTCAGGGATTGTGTGGTTAACCAAAATATATTGCCTGTGCATGAGGCAATCTGACTTTTCCTTGCTATGGAGTGTTTGGCTGTTTAGCTTTACTACTCTAATTTTCTTTCACAATTTTTTATGGCTACACTTCTTTATTTCTACTACAGATAAAAATGCCACTGATGTCTAACTCACCTGTCATATTAAGGGTAAGATCCCAATATCTACAGGCCTCAGGTTCCAGGACCCGTGCTGGAAATATTTGGTAAAATTAACATTTGCTTCTCTTTCAAGTACCCCAACAAGGACTTGGTTGGACACAAGTTCTGAAAGTCAAAACAATCAAATGGTATAATTGTTCAAAGTGACAGATACAAGAAATTCAGCATTGCTGATGATAAATGCATTAACTACAAGATGATCTCAGGTGAATAAATCCTAGGTAACATTCCACAAAGTCAGAGATGCAAACCTTTGCAGTATTTCTAACATAAAATAGAAATGAAGCAAAATTTAAACCATATATTGAAGGTGCCATTTTCACCAAGAAGGGTGTCCCTATCTTGAGTGGAAGAAAAGCACAGCCTGTCAACCATCCTTATCTCTGTCTTTCCCTCCCAGCATCTACTGCTCTGGATGGTGGTGGCTGTGGTGTCCACTCCGCACCTCTGCTGCTGGCCCGAGCTGATATACTGAGGGGTGTCAACTTAAATCTTAAGAGTGCAGTTAATCATGAAAAGGTCTTTGCTAGGGAATCCTGGTCCTCAAAATCTGCTTTGAAGTTGGGTATTCATGTTATTTGTGCCCTGCTTCCTCAGCTTTAGCCATCTCTGGCATGTTCACCCTTGACACCAATATTGGGGTACTTGAAAGAGAGGCAAATGTTAATTTTGCTAAATGGTTCCAGTGTGGGTCCTGGACCCTAAGACATGCAGAAATTGTAATTTCTTACCCTTAACTTGACACTCACCTCAGTGCTGAAGAATGAAGAGATCAGTCGTGATGAAAGTTGCATATTACGCTGGTAAATAATTAGTGGTCAGACAGGAAAACTACTGCTTAACAGTATGAAACAGACAAGGAAAGGAATACACTGTGATTTCCTCTTACTTAGATGAGAAAAAATCTCCAACCAAAAGTTCCTCATGACATAACATAATTGTTTCTTCTGTACAAAATATCAGGATAAAAATCAAGGATTAGAAACGTTATTTAATTAAGAACTAGAAAATCACAGATCTCTTACTAAGATTCACATATTCTGTCCTTAGCAGTATTTTCTTTCTGTAGCTCCAGGGTAGTGAGGAAATATTTTTTTGATATCTTGGAGTTAAAACTGAGAACAATGTATGTGCAATGCTTTTAAATCACTGAGGAGTAAACATCTAGATTAAAACTATCACACAGGAGGAAAATCAACCTCATCCACAATAACTGGGGGGATATTTGGGCCAACTCAGGTAGCAGTTCAAATTTCTTTACAATCTGTGACCAATGCTTGCTTCTCTCTGGGCTTCACTAGAAGTCAGGACTCACACCACATATAAAAAAACTAATCAGCAAGGGTCCTGCTAACTGACACGTGTGAAATGGAATGAAAAAGGCCAAGTGCAATATTTCTTGTGAAGCATGGCTATGCGTTTCCTTTTCGCTTCAAAAAAAAAGAAATGTCTTTGATTCTAGGATGTAAATAATATTATTTTTACATGCCCACATATATTACTGTCCTAATTTTTGTGTTCTGGGCCATTTAATCAGTTTTATGTTTAGCTCATTCTCAATTAATTTACATGATACAAATTAATCATTGTTACATTTCAAAGTAACTATTCACAGATTTACTAAAAACATGTCCATAAGTGTCATGCTGTCTATAGAAATGAAGTGGTGAAGACAGAAAGACAAGTTGAGTATTTCAATTAAATCCTAAATAAATCAAACTTTGAGCAGATGAGATTAAACTAGAATGAATTTGCCAGGCCAAATATCCACTTTGAGCTACCTGAATGGACTCCCTCTGCAATATAGTTCTCTCTCATCAATATACTCTAAGGCAGGTATTAAGAGGTCAATGTGAAGAGTATTTTAAAGATGCATGTCTACCATTCATATAAATTGTGTTTTCTTATATTATTATTAGCACTATCATTATCTAGTACAGTAACAGCTGCCTAATTTCTTGAAAGAAAGGAAATGCTTAACCTGGAACAAAGTATTTAAACTGAGGGATCACTATGGCTTCTGACTGTTTGCTCAGGGAAGCCTTTTTTGTTTGTGCAGACACAATAGCAATGGTCACATGAGTAGCAACTTGACTTATCATGTGGAATAGAGAACTTGAAAAGAAATTGATGTTTATAAACAAAAGCTTAGAATGTAGGAGAAGCTTTCAAAGGGAAGGAAGGCAAGTTTGAAAATCTCAGGAGAAAGTCTTAATATGTGAAAAGGAAGGAAAAAGGATAGGGGAAATAGTGAGTTTGAAATCATACACTTATATTTTCCTTGAGGATGACAATTTGATGATTTTTGTCAATCTTTGTTGTCTTGCCTCTCAACTGTGTTCATGCAAAGGACTGTTAGTAGTAACACAACCTTCGCCATTATGTCCTGGATCTTAAATCATACCAAATGGTCACTATCCATCAAACTTTGTCACTATAAAAACTCTATCATGTTTTGACCAATACAATAGAAATAAAACTCTGTGTCCATGCAGGACCAAATTCATGCCATTATGAAAGTAGATTCAGTGCTGTGAAAGTAAAATCTTTTTAGTATTTATTCATGTCCCAAACAGAAAATGATAAAATTTGGGAACACTAGGGTCAGTCTGACACCAGTAATAATTTTTTTTTTTCATAGATATTACATACATATGTATGAAGCACTTAAAGCTACAGCGTATTTTTCTGATGGACCATATTTTGTAATTTCATAATATATGTTATTTTCAGGTCCAATTATATATAAGTAGTACAAATGTGTTTGTCTCGATGTGAGATGAACTATCCTTATTTGAAATAAAAACATAGATCTTTGCTTTTCAGATTTTTTTTTTATTTCCACAGAAATTTTTAGCAGAGGCTGCATTTGGTTTACATGTCAAGGTTTTGGCTGAAGACTATTGGACTGGCTTTTGTGAGAAAGCATCAGAAGCTGTCCCAATGTCCAACAGAGCCAGTTTCCTCAGCTACAAGACAGGCCTGCCACTGGCCAAATCTCAGTTCATCAGTGACATAGTGTTTCTGTGATAACATCTTTAAGAAAGGGTAAGAAATGCTGCTTTAACATCAGCTGTGAGAGAGGAATGAGGAAATGAGAGAAACAACCCTGCAGACACCAAGGTAGGAGAAGAAGGAAAGGGATGAGGTGCTTCAGATGTTGGAGCAGATAATCCCCTTCAGCCCATGGTGAAGACCGTGGTGACATAGGTTGACCCCCTGCAGTTGATGGAAGGCCATGGTATAAGAGATATCCACACTGCATCTTGTGGACAACACCACACTTGAACATCTGCATATGCCCCGAAGGCAGCTGCAGCCCGTGGAAAGCTTACAATAAAGTAGGCTCCTGGCAGTAAGTTTGGCCCATGGAGAGAAGCCCATGATGAAGCAGCATTTCTGGAAGGCACTGTGGTGTGAGGAACCCATGCTGGAGCAACCTATTCCTGAAGGACTTTACTCTGTGGAAAGGACCCGTGCTGCAGCAGTTCTTGAAAAACTGCTGCCCATAGGCAGGACTTATCTTGCAGTAGATCATGAAGGACTGTATCTTGTGGGAGAGACCTCATGTTGGAGCAGAAGAGCATGAGGAGGAAAGAACAGAAGAAATTAACCATTATAGACTGACCATGGCACCCAATTCCCTCCCCTCCTGCACCACTCAGGAGTTAGGAATGAAGCCGAACCGGGGAAGAAGGGAGGTGGGTTTAGTTTTGTTTCTATTTAATCCCAGAAAAATAGGGAGTTCCTTCTTTCCTGGAGAGGAAATTCAAACCTAGTGAATTTAGTTATTCTTAAGTTTTAAAAAAATGACAGGAATCACAGCCCATTATTCTTCACTTCTTAAAACAGTGAAACATTTTATCATGTTTGTTTACAAGTATTTCAGTGAGTCTTACATTTATTTCTCTTAAAGATGCTGAAAGATAAAATCCCAGTCCTACTTTTCTGATATACTTTAAGTTATGGGCTGTGTCCATCTAGTTGTTGGTTATGCTTGAAGATAGCATTCTAAATTATACTTTTGCAACTACAAAGACCAATTTAAGAGGTTTTTCACTTTCTAGCTTTCCCCTTTCTGCTGAAATACATACCCCTTCATCCGAATCAGTGAAGCTTTCTCTGTGGCCCCTTCTGTACAGGATTTAAATCATTTTGCAAAACTTTATCTAAAACGTGGTAAATTCACTGGGAAAATGAAAGGTCTGGGGGAAAAAAGTGGTCAGAATCTTTCAAATGAGATTTGCCACCAGATAAACTGTGATATGAAATTTCACTCTGGGGTCTCCTGCTCACCCTCAGTTGCTATCCACCGTGAGGGCACCTGGCACTGAGCTTTGCTGATGAGTAGAGTGTGGTGACAAAGAAAAGGTACAGGAATCTTCTGTGTAGCTTTTTATTAAGTGATCCCAAAGGACATGCATTCCAAAGCTGGTGACATCAGCTTTGTGTCAGAGACAGCTAAGTAGTTATTTCTGTTTACTTATATCTAAATGTGATTGACTCTTTATGATTCAGTTCTACACAGAGAACTAGATATGGAGTAGCATGAGAAAACAACATTATGCATGTTAGAAAATAAAAACATATACATTGTTGCATAGACATGCTTGGGTTAAAGTAAGCCCATTTTATCTGCTTCATTACACATATTTTGCTTATCACATAATTGTTCAGCTGTCTGAATGCAGTCACTCTTGTTATTAACACAATTTACATTGGAATTAACCTTGTTCCAGCCCATAGTCTTTTATAAAGAATGATCTTCATATCTGAAGACTAATTGCAATGAGAAAGTTCACTGCAAAGACATAATTAATAGTCCATAATATTTGGGAAGGTGACATTTCCTACTTTCTTTGAACTCTCAGTTTGGTGTTTGAAAGCCAGAAAGGTATTGAATCTAAGATATTTAATCTGGAGTGGTGTCTAGTTGGTAGTTAACTGAAACTGCTTCTTTTCCCCTAACAGCGATAAACCAGAAAGGACTAATTACCCTTTTTTATACGTGCAATTTGAACTTAAAACTCTAGAGAGAGAATGAGTAGTAAACCACTGTTATAGTCAATTTCACCATCTGCACCTTAAAATTGGGACTATGGAACTAGGAACATAGCATTTAGCACTGAAATCCCCTAAACAAATTTTGGTTTTGTTGTAAGGAATTTTTAGAAGGTGGTGATAATTCACTACTATATTCTAATTATTTTTAAAATATTTTTCTTTAAATGGATGAATGTTTAATCAATCATTAGTACTTAATTGAAACTCATCCATTTAAAGACAATGATGTATTAATATTTTTCTGAGTTTAATGAACCTTGATGCATTAATATATTTTTTGCTTCAGCCTGTCTGAAGAAAGAAGCCATAGGAGATTTCTCATCAAGAATGGCAACCATCACTTTTCTAAATCTACCAGAACTTATCACTACACTTTTGTTTTCTTTAGTGGTTTGGTTAGTTGTTTGACTGGTTTGGTTTGTTGTTGTGTTTAGAGTCTTTTGGTGGTGGTGGTTGGTTGGTTTTTGAGGGGGTTTTGTTTGGTTGGTTTTTTTGTAGGTCTTTGTTTGGGGTTTTTTGTTTGGTTTGTTTTTTGTTGTTGTTGATTTTTTTTCCCTATTAATAGACAGGATTTATTAATTTCAGTGTCATTCTTTAGGCTTATTGCTTTTTATTATTTTCACTGCTGGGTCGCTAAGGTCTGTATGCTTCTGTATGTTCATAGTTGTTTACATAAATAAGAAACTATTACATTTTTTAAACGTTTTCTTAAACATGCTGAATTTTAGGCTGGAGTTGTCAGAAAAAGAGGATTTTTTTTTTTTGAATGCCAGCTGAAGAGATGTTCACTATCACCATACTGTCACTCCTTCTTTCCTTCTGCTGCATATTTTAGATGGTGTGAACTCTGCATTCATTATTTACACAATTTCTTGCTCTCAGTGACATATTTTGTTATGCTTTTGGACTGCTAACATTATCAACCCACCTCATAAGTGTTTCCTGAAGCAGTGTACACTTCTTCAGCACAATGTGATTGTGGTCCCTTGATTGTGTAAACATCCACTCAAAATCTCTTAGAGTTTAGAAGAATGTTCTGTCCAGATTCTGAACTGCTTAAAAAGCAGAAGAACTTCATTTTGAACAATATTTTCACTCTTTTGATTTCTTTTTCCCCTCTCCACTTAGTGTCTCTTATTCCCTAAAATACACGATCCAGAGTTCTCAAAAGAGAAAAGTCAGAGTTTGGTACCATTTCTCTTGACACAAATTGTTGGGCACTTGGAGAGGAGACTAATTTTGCTTTTAGGTGTGAGTTTGCTTTAGCAAAAGACCTCTGAAATTTCAGGCAAAAAGGGAAAAAAAGCAATAGCTGTCATGTTTTATAGAATTAAAAAATCCTGCAGCTCCCAAGGAGCTCTGCTTTGCTGTCTCCTAAAGTAAGTAAATGTTGCTCCTTTGTTCTATCCATTGACTTAACACAAAGTTTGAGAAATGCTTCTGTGTGTTTTTCTCAAATATATCTGGAAATTAAATTAAGTTTAAAAGGGATTTAGCTTCAGTCAATAGTTGCCTTAAAATTGAGAGATGGGCTCTTGATTTTTGAGATACAAGCAAAATGTTCAAAACAATTTTGCCAGAGGGGCAAAAAATAATGTAAATTTTGCTAGGGCAGGGTAAACCTTGGAACAGACAAAATGAAACTTGATAGTGAACTGTTTCTGCAAATCATAGCTTGATTGATTTGGGGGGAGAAATTATTTATTAGCATTTCACAAAGTTACATATTTGCATGTGTAGCTGTTGCTGTTCATAAAGTAGGCTCAGTCATTAATGTCTTTAATGCTGATGGATATAGATATATATATAGATATATATATAGATATATATAGCATTATATATGTATAAAAACAAATAATAAAATCCATGCAGAGATAGCTTTAGTTGTTTTAAAAACAATACCTGACAAATGTCAGTTTAACTAGCATTCCTCTAATACATGTTCACAAGGGTTCATTTCTCCTTTTTCTTGAAAAGAAGTCTCACTGTCTTGCCTCAAAAGTTTTCCCAAACCTGAGTCTACATATAGAGGCTGAAGTCTGTTTTGCATATGTGATTAAATCAGTAGAACAGTCATCTTAAATACATGGTGTCTCACCACTCCATGTAATAACAATAATGTACAAACACATTGTTGTGGTCAAGGGAAGGAATATTAGAAAATTACCCTCACGACAATAAATAATAAACAATACGGCAAAAGGGTATTAATAAAAATACTAACCCTTTATTAATGAAATATGCCAAAACTCGTTAAAGGATTGTTGTATGGTTGGAAAATATATTTACAATGGAATTATGCAGTTTTAGGGCAAATATAAACCATTCTATGCAAATTAGGAGGCAACAACTTGGAAAGAGGTCCCCAAGAGCAGGCAGTGCTCAGTTACAGTGGGGAGGAGGCTCGGTGGGAACCATTAAACTGAGGCACGGCATGATTCTGGTGTCAAGGGGAAGCAGACTAGGCTTGTGGCTTCTAGGCTTGCGGCTTCTCCAGCTTGCTGTGTATGGCTCGTGGCTTTATCCCAGGGTCTGGACCAGGCACTCGAGGCGGGTCAGGGAGACTTGCTAGAAGCAAGGCAAGGCTTCAGCAGGCTTAAGCAAGGCAAGGCAAGGCGAGGGTGACTACCTGGTCACTGTATATATACAAATTGCCAGAGATCTGTTGGTCCAGTGGGGCACTGAAGCTAATGTGTAGTTGCCCAATGGAAAGGCATTCTGCCAGGTTATAACCATAAAAGGCAGAAGCAAGGACCTTGTATCTGGGGGAGCAGTGGTCAGCCTACATGCTCTCACCCCAGATAAACCTCTTGTTTACCAGACAGGCAGGAGTCCTGTCCTCTTTGATCCTTTTCTCATATTGCCCTGTTTTCCTGCAGGAGAGAGGGGAGAGAAAGGGACTCTGTCTAGACATCTTGAGGCCTGTCTGGATTTGTACTGGGCCATGTCATGGCCCTACCATAACAGACATATGAAGGATCTTTGAAAAATAAAATAAATTTAAAAAAAATACTGATAATTTTGCAAAGTGCTTTGAAATCTTTCTTTAAATAATATGTTGTTAGAATAGTGCCTTTAGATTTATTTCTTTCACTGACTTTAATTGTTCAGTTAAACACAAAATGCACAGAAGTAGAAAATACGTAATTTTGTTTAGGAAAAAAATAAATTGATCTATCCGTCCATTGCTTGTGACTATGCAGTAGTCAACAAATTCTGACAGCGTCTGACTGGGGATGACTGCTGTGTTTAAAGTTGTTTGAGAACAAATTGTCTAAGAATAGAGTTTTGTGAACATTAAACCAAGACGATGACAAGAAATCTTGACACAACTAGGCTAATTAACTGACATTTGTGAGTGATTTGAGAAATCTTTAGTTAATGAGAGAACCAGCATTATTTTTCAATTCATTTCAAATAAACCAAAATGTGAAATCTGGAATCAACACCGTATTTTAGCTGGACAGTCTATAAAAATTGTCAGAAAACTCTTTTCTATTGTATTTAAAAACAAACAAACAGAAACAAAAAAAAAAAAACAACAGAGGTTCCTGAACCAGAAGGCAAAATCTTCTTAAAACCAAAAACAAAATAGACAACTGGGGAAATAGAATTCCTTAAATCAGTAGTTTTCATCAGATTTTAGTAGAGCAATCAATGACAGACAACAGAAAACATTTAACCTGACCTAACATACTGGAGATGGTAAAGTTTTCCAGGAACAACCATGTTCTGTTCTCTTTTCTCTTCCAGTTTATTCATAACATCTGGGACACAGCTGTGTTTCTGTTGATTTACATTGCCTCAGAACACTCTGCTTACTGATACTGCTGGCTGACACCTCCTGCCGTGAGCCGTAGTTCTAATGTGAGGATATGTCAGAAGATAGGAAGAGAAAAATGAGAAGTTACACAAAGAAAGAGCAGACTGATCAGAAACTTTGGACTGAACTGTGATTTTCTCCTCATGCACAAGCACATCTGTGTATGGAGAGATCCTCCTATGCATAAGAATCTTGACAACACAGAGGAGATTTAGAAGCCTATTTGGTATAATCCTCCACTTTTCTGAATGTTTATCCTGAGATTTGGGGTCTGTAAGAGCAAGAGTGAATTGAAATTACAGCCATCTCAAATGGAGATTGGATTTATTATGTGAGAGAGAATTTAAGATTACCCTCTAGTCAAACATAGAGATGCAATAGCATAGTCACAACTCACATCATCTTCTCTGTGGTGCCTCTCATTTGGCTAACCACCACTGAGCTGACTTAGCAGGAAAGCTTTGCCTCTACAAATTCATCTTCAGTAGCCAGAGGCAGTGCAAATGCAAATTCTTTATAACAGCTCTTTTTGAGAAAAGTTCAGTTTGCCAATTTGAGGTCGAGAAGATAACTAGAGTACATCCATGGTAGAGGAGGGATGTCCTAGGACATTCTGTCCTAGAACTTCTCTTGCAGTTCTTCCAGTGACACAGGAAAGGACTGAGTTATCTGGAGATTAAGAGCAGAAAATTAAAAGTGTACTTCGAATTTTCCAGTACCTAATAAGGTGGGAGCTGTGATCAATCTTTTCTCACAGCTGAGGCATTTGCACCAAGAACTGAGGAGGTGGTCTCTTAATTTAAAATAAGACATGAAACCTATGTTAAAACCTATGCTTTCTTGTGACAGAAACCAAGATGGACACACCACACAGTATGGCTGAGCCCTGTAGTCACAATGACAACACCCCAGGGAAAGCCAGTGTAAGAAGGGCAAAATGCTGCCTGGCAATGAGGGGTGAAAGGAAATGTGTGAGAAACAGCCTTTTGAGCACCAAGGGAAGAGAGGGAGAAAGTGATCCAGGTATCCGAGCTGGGATGTCCTGCAGCCCCTGGAAGAAAACCATGGTGGAGCAGAAGAAATGAATAAGAAAAGAGCAGTAAAGAGAAATTGCTGCATACTGACTATAACCCGAGACAATAAGGTGGGAAGAAGAGGTGCTTGAGGTAAAGCTCACCCAGGAGCTTTTCATCCTATTTTTCCCCTCTAAGTCATGGGAGTAAGAGAAAACGTGGGTGGGCTGCCGGAAACATAACATTCTGACTTTATCTGATTCTGCAGAGGGTTATATAACCGCTCCAGGCTAGACCCAGATACAGATTCACTAATAGTTATTATTTTTCATACAGAAATATGTATTAGATTTTATCAGGCTGTACAAGAAAACAACATAGCCATGTGGATTTTTTGTTTAAATAAATAGATAAATAAATAAATAAATAAATAAATAAATAAATATATAAACCACATCGAAGTTCCCCAAACCATACCAAGCCAAACCAAACCAAGCCAAACCAAACCAAAATTGATACATTGACATAAGCATGTGCACACACAAACTGAAATAACAGGAAGACATTTTAAACAGCAGCAAAATATTGCAAAAATACAAGCAATATGGATTCAATATATCCTGTATTTTTCTTTGAGCAACATCACATGAAGCTAATATACTATTGAGAATAACCTAGTGTCATCAAAAAGTAATTATGTTTGTGTTATCATATTATTACATATTTAAATTAATGCATAAAATGTTGTTTCATTAAAAAGGAGAAACTGAAGAAGGATTGAAATTCTTAGTTTTAATTACTTCAGAGCTTAATTCCTTTAACTTTACAGGATAGTAGAGCTATCAAAATGGTAATTTTAAGGAAATTAAAAAAAAAAAAGAAAGAAGAAGGTATGTCTTTAGCAAACTTTTTAGTTACAGGTATAGATACTATTCCAGCAGGCATTGATACTAGTGGTGAGCATATTACCAAATATTTTATGATAACTGTTTCTTACTGCAGAGTGTTCGTTCATCTCAGTTGAAATAACAGACAAGAAATTGCTTACTTAAAAGACTTTCCTAATTGAAATTGTGCTTGAAATTGCTAAAATGTTCTATGTTGATATTTTTTTTTCTGAGAATGCTTACTTGTTGTTTCAAATAATATTCAACCACATTTACTTCATTTATTGAGAAGATTTTGTACTGAAATAAGTAAACAATTTTATTACCTTACTAAAAAGGGAAAACCATTTTCATTTCCATTTTCCCTGAAATATAAGAAAAACAAGATTGGCTAAAAAAAGAAGCTTAAAACAGTGTTTTACAGTGCAGATAGATAATCACATCAGGACCTTGAAACCTGACTGTTAGGACAGCTTAACAAACATATGCAACAATAATAGTAACAATAGTGCTCTAATCACCCCTGCATTACTGTAGCAATTAACATTTTAAATTTGCTGGTAAATGAAATGCCTGTAGTCTCAATGTTATAAGGAATAGTGAATAATTGGGTTTTTTTTACCTTTTATTGCTTATTTACCTTTTATTGCTTGTTTTCCTCACACTTCACTCATCTCTTTGCTAAGCTCAGGAATCCCAGTGTATTTTGCTCTCCATTGTATGGAAGCTTCTCATGAATCTCACTATCCTTTTCTGGGCCTTTTCTAGTTTTATCAGACCTTTTGAGAGACGGTAAATTTGCGGGCTATAGAACTGCCATTTCTTCTTAACAGTTCAGTTTTTATTTCATTTATGAGTACATGATCTATTTGTGCTACACCAGTGAATATTTTAGGATTTTTTCTTTTCCTTTTTTATTAACAGCGATAGAGCACACACAGGACTGAAAACTCTGACTGAATTGCTACCCTGCCCACAGTCATGTGGTAGACTCTGAATTCTGAATAGTTCCTAGAACTATGTACTGCTTTTTTCTTTCCAGGACCCTCTAATGCATGTAAACTCCTCAGTAAAGGATATAATCTACAACTACACAAACCAAAGAAAAACACTGGGAGAAATCAAAATCACTATCAAATGTGCAGGGTACCTGCTAAATCAGGAATGCTGTTGAGTAGTGATGATAATCCCAGGAAACAGGCCACCAACTATGATACAAAGAGAGGTGGGGTGGGGAGTGTGTGAAGCACAACAAACAAAATCAAACCGACAACAAAATTCCAGCAGTCTTTTCCAGGTTAATGTTGAGAGATCCCCTAACCTGATCTTTCATCACCAGCTAAGATGGTAAAGGAGCAGGTTCAAATAGCTCATGTTTCCGTGCTCTGTGAATGATACAAGAGAGGGTAAAGCTCCTTCCTTGGAGCCTTTGCTCCTATGTTAAAGAGAGAAGCTTCTATTGATATTGGTTTGGGGGGTTTTGTTTGTATGTTTTTCATTTCTATATACTGTGGTGGTAGGGCCAAATGGGCCCAGCACAAACCCAGACAGGTCCTGGTATGTTTAGATATGGTCCCCTTCTCCCCACTCCCTCCTGCAGGAATCTGGGTAACATGGGAAAAGGGACAAAAGAACAGGTACCAACAAGTCTGGTAAAAAAGTCTCCTTTTGGGGTAAGAGCACATACACTGGGCCATGCTTTCCCTAGACCAGGCCTATGTTTCTGCCTTTTACGGTCAGAGTCCAGCAGAATCCCATTTCGTTGGTGCTATGAATTAATGAAAATTAATAATATGGCAAATATGCATATTAATTAAAAAAATTAATAACTTTTCAGTAATATGAAAAATTGCCAAAAACTGTTAAATAGGTTCGATGTATGGTTGGAATAAATATTTACAGTGGGAATGTGCAGTATTTAGGCAATAGAACAATTTTAACAATTTTAAGCAAACCAGAAGGAATAACAGGGAAAGAGAGAATCCCCAGCGCAAAATGGTGCTCAACCATGGGGAAGAAACTCAACAAGAACTGCTAAGCCAAGGAGGCAATGAATCAATTACTCATGAAAGCTTCTATCCCAAATAGGGGGGTGTTGCTGCTGTAGTAGGTGTTGAGGCTTTTGGGGGCGCTTTCATGCACCAAGCACATCTGGTTGCTGGCAGGAATGTCACACAGGCTTCGATTGCTGGTCTGGCTCCAGTGGGACGGCAGGTGATACAATGCGATTTTCAGGAAGGGCTCTTGCATCTTCCTGGGTAAGCTGAGGCACAGCTCGAATTCTAGTTGGAAGGGGAAGTGAGGCTGGGATTCTAAGGCTCGTGGCTTATCAGCTTGTGGCTTCTCAGCTTGCAGTGAGTAGGCTTGTAGCTTCTATCCCAGGTTTTGGACCAGGCAACTCAAGGCAAGGCAATTTAGGCAAGACAGGTCCAAGCAGGCAAGGCAAGGCGACTAGAAATCGGTCCGTATTGATCACTTGCCCAAGATTCAGTTGGGTCAACAGGGCAGCTGAAACCAACAGTTACCCAATGAAAAGGGTCTGCCAGGCTGTGGCCATAAAAGGCAGAAACATAGGCCTGGTCGGGGAGAAGCAGTGGCCAGTACACGTGCTCTTACCCCAGAAGCAGGCTTGTTTACCCAGACATGTTGGGGCCTGTTCTTTTGTCCCTTTTCCCATGTTACCCTGACTCCTGCAGGAGGGAGGGGGGACCACATCTAGACATTTCAGGATCTTTCTGGGTTTGTGCTGGGCCTGCTTGGCCCAACCATGACAACTGGGTAACTGTTTGCTGGCTTCAGTTGCCCTATTGGCCCAATTAAATCTCAGGCAGGTGATAAATGCAGGCTGAATTGTATTTGCTTGCCTGGCCTCACCTTGCCTGGACTTGCCTGCCTGGATTCGCCTTGCCTCTAGTCACCTTCTCCAAGACCTGGGATAGACGCCACAAACCCTACTTACTGCAAGCCTGAGAAGCCTCACTTCCCTTGCAACTGGAATTCGTGCCATGCCTCAGTTTACCCAGAAAGATGCAAGAGCCCTTCACAGAAACATGTCGTACAGCCTGCCATCCTGCTGGAGCCAGATCAGCCATCCACACTGCATGGCATCCTGCCAGCATCAGTCTCGTGCCATGCCAGGCGTACAAGAAGCACCTTACAGCCTTAACGGCTAATATACAGCAGCAGCACCCATCCCCTATTTGGGTGGAACTAATTTGTGAGCAACTAGTTTATTGCCTCCTGTATTTATGGTTCTTGTCAACTCTCCCCCTGTGGTCGAGTGACACATTGTGGTGGAGATTCTCTTTCTGTTATTCTTCTGGTTTGCTCAAAATTGCTTAAATTGTTAAATATTGCCTAAATACTGTACATTCCCACTGTAAATATGTATTCCAGCCGTACAACAAAACTGTTTTGAGCAGGGGAACTGGATTTCTTTAGTGTAATTCTAGACAGTTCATGTGAGCCCCAAGCTCTGATCTCAATCACTGCTGCTGTTACAGTCAGACTGTGGGGTCTAGCTTCAGAAATAGCATCCACAGAATCTCAGCCCTTTCTACAGGATGTATCAGTTGCACAAGAACTGTCGGTACCATAGGTGGTTGTAAGATAAAGCTGAAGTTCAGGAATGGAGAGTTAAAAACTGTACTCCTCTTTATGTGTTTGCTTGCAGATTTTTGCTATTCAAGGTGATGCTGGAGCCCAGTACTTCAGAGAAGAGATTTAACTTCCACCTTGATTTTTTTCATGATAAACTTTTACACTGAAAGGCAGATGGAAAAGCTTCTAACCTCTTGTCTGTAATCTAAATGCTGTTTACATTCAAAACCAGTGGCAAGCCATTCCCATCACTTGAACCTTGGGTTTACCAGTCTTAACAGGAGATTAATTAATCTAGATTTTGGTTTAATTTTGAATATATGCCTTGATATTGATGACATCAAAGCAAATATGTGTCTAGCATCTTGGTATTAACCACCTGTCTTTCCAGGCTGCACAGGTTGCCATTGTCCCAATACAGGCACATATCTGAAGTTCATAATCAGGTCCCTAGTAAATGTGCTTAATGGTTACTGGCAAGGTCAGTGTAATAAGGATTCTTAAAGGTACTGCAACAGTACTGGATACTGTAGGAAAGTCTGGATAATCTTAGAGATCTCTTCCAACCAGATATATTCTGTGATTCTGTGATTCTGTCTGGTTATGCAGTCCCTTTGCAGTTTTATTAGCATAATTGGAACTGGAACTTACTTTAGTGCTACTCAGATTTGGATTGATTATATAATTGGATGATAACAGTAATGTTTAGTGCTTTAACAGTATTTTACATGGTCAGAGATCTGTACACACATTAACTTAATAATTATCACAGTGCCCCTGTGAGGTACTAATTGGAGATGGAAAAGGCCCATTACTAGATCATAAAATTCCATTCTCTCACCAGGACAGCATACTTTTGTCCAGCAAAGGACATAGCAGATACTAAATTACTGCTGTTTTAGAACTTCCCTCTCCTTGTGACATTATTTTGATCTGGGACTTCCCTGAGACTGTAAAGGGACTGTACAAAGTTTTAAAATAGTGTTGTAACTTAAGTGCTCCTTTTTGATTAAGGTAAAATAGGCTTTTACTGTTCTCCTTGCCTACTTTTCCATGAAATATCAATGGAAAGCAGTGTATTTGATTCTCCTCAAAAGTAATAAGGAAAAGGATGAAGCTGTTTAGATACAGGTTAGCAATATCTTGCTTAGAATAGAAAGAGAGAGGAAAGATTCCTTCCACTCCAGAATACGACTCCCCTAATTCTACTCATCTACCACCGGTTCAACACTGGTAGTATAGAAGCAAGACACACCATCAGTAACTATATAAAATCTCTTTCCATTACCACTTACTTTGATACAAGCACCACTCTGAATCCTGTATTTCCAAGGTTGTAAAGCACTTTGGATGTTAAACACCTACTCAAAATACAATAATCAATACAATGATAAACTTTACCATTATCAAGCTTTTTAGTGTTGCTTTGAACGCCTGTTTTCTTCGACAGTTTCTATACTTTGACTATAATTGTGAGAAAGCACCTCTTCTGAGTAATTGCTGAACTAAGCCATAAGATAACTTTCAATACATCCAAGGCCATTTTATTTTGTTTGCATGAATATCTGTGCACTGTGTAACTGTATGAATATGGAAAGTGCAGGTCTCAGGAACACAGGTGCTCAAGTTGTGATGCTTGCTGCATTAGTAATAGATCTCTTCAGGGAGATGAGCCAAAGAAAACTAAAGCAGTTGTTAGTCTGGAACAGACCAGTTCCCTGACCTGGCTCACTATGTTCTGCAGTCTGGCAGAAAGGGACTTGGGAGTTCTAATTGACAAGCAACTGAATATGAACAAGCAGTGTGCCCAGGTGGCCAAGAAAGCCAATGACATCCTGGCTTGTATTAGAAATGCTGTGTCCAGCAGGAGTAGGGAGCTGAGACCACACCTTAAGTATTGTGTTCAGTTTTGGGCACTTCAATGCAAGAGAGATGTAGAGGTGCTAGAGTGAGTACAGAAGAGGGCAATGAAGCTGGTGAAGGGCCTGGAGAATAAATCTTATGAAGAGCGGCTGAAGGAGCTGGGGCTGTTTAGTTTGAAAAAGAGGAGGCTGAGGGGAGACCTCATCACTCTCTACAACTACCTGAAAGGACATTGTGGAGAGGCTGGTGCTGGTCTCTTCTCACAGGTAATTAGTGACAGAACAAGAGGGAACAGCCTCAAGCTGCAATTGGGAAGGTTTAGACTGGACATTAGGAAAAAATTTTTTTCATGGAAAGAGTGGTCAGGCATTGGAATGTGCTGCCCAGGGAGGTGGTTGAGTCACCAACCCTGGATGTGTTTAAAAGTTGTTTGGATATGGTGACTAGGGATATGGTTTAGGGGTGAACCTTGTAGAGTAGGATTGAACTTGTGCGTAGGTAGTACTTGGTGATCCTGAGGGTCTTTTCCAAACTGAATGCTTCTGTGGTTCTGTGATTTTTTGCACAAGAGCTGGTAGTTCCTGAGGAGTAGCCTAAAGAATATGAATGTGAGGGTGAGTGAATGGGGGAGAAAGCAATATTTTGGGACAGACGGGAGTGGGGAGATAAGATCACACTGCTACATCTGATTTATTTTATAATAGTGATACATAGGGAACCCTAATGCAAATGAAGGGAGAAGTATGAACTAAACATAACTTGTCTATTTAACACTGTTGATAAAAAAAAAAAAAGATTAAAAGAGTTCATTAAAGAGTTCATTTTCTTTGTTCTTGGTTAGAAGGTTTCACAATAGCTTTAGAAAGTTTTCTTACATCAATGTTAATTTCTGAACCTTATGCTTTTAATAAAAAGAGGTTTAGATGACAACCTTTATCAATTAGTATACAGGCTTATGTCTGTCCATCGGATTTCTTGATTTTTTTTTTCGTTTTGCAGCTATAAAAAAATGTATTTTTAAGTTTAAATACAGTATGCACTAGATAAATTTCTCCTTGAGTTTACTACTTTTGGAGTATTAGGTTTTGACCCATATTAACAACTCTGAAGCTCTAGGCAGCCAGCTGTTGACACGGGATTACTAAGGCTCTTGGTTGGTAATTTTCCAAGGAAAACCAGGCTGGAAAGTGAGACAAGTGGAAGCCAGAAAATTAAGGGCATTTATCTGACATACTATTGTGCTGATAAGCATGAAAGCCTTAAGTACTTCTTAGTTCCTTCAGCTTGTAATTTTCAAGTAATATTCATTATAGAATCTGTTAAAATCACTATGTGTGAGCGCAATAGCATTCTTGTAAATAAAAGGCTTCTTTTTATCCTTATTATGGTTTTGCTGTGGTTTCATTATCAGTCAGAAGCTTTACTTCTTGCCTAGTTAGGTGTAACATTAGAAACTTCTATACTATTAAGAATAAGTGGGGAAATAATCATCCTTGAGCCACATCTATAGCTAGTTAGAGTTACTAGAATATTGGCTTCTATGTTAGTGTGAGATTCTTTTTTTTTCCAAACACATTTGGAACTGAGAGCTCATTTCTATAAATCAAGTTTTATTGAATTATTTATAATAACTGCAACTATCCTTTTTCCAACATTAACAGCTGTCTTGGTGCCTTAATCAGTGCTAAATAGCTTTGAATAGCAGCCAGTCACATCTGTGGCATAGTTGTGATTATTTTTCCTTAAAATATTAATGAATAATTTTAGAAAGCTTTTATTTTTAAGAAAAAAAAATGAAAATGTTGACAATTTGGTGGGTAAACATGAATTGAACACCAGCTTACAAACATTTCAATGCTTGTATAAACACTGTCAGAATACTGAAAAATCTGTTTACTTTAAAGCAGACCAACAACAACATAATATGCCTTTTATAAATTTTAATACACCTGGCTTTGAGTTGCCTACAGATAAACACAATTTTTGGATATGCTAAGTTGAAAAGGCCATTCACACATTGTTTGGTTGTTTGCTTTTAGAAAGTGTAGCCTCGACTTTAGGCAGCACTAAAGAAAATGGCTGGAAATCTTGAATAAAGTTTGAATACCACTGTGAAAACATACAACAAGACAAGTGACATGGTTGAAGAGCTTAAAATTTCAATATTTGTAAATTTAAATATGCTATCAAAATAAAAGAGTCATTGACAAATTACAAAGTATTTTAAGTACATTTGAAGACCTTTTATTATCTGCTTTTGATTATTTTAGAAATCTGACTTTCAAACACTTCTTGCAATTCTAACAAAACTGGTATTTGAATTATGTGACTTTTATACATGTAAATCAGATAAAAAGCAATGGTAGAAGACATCTGACACCTAAAAAGAAAAAAAAAAATTAAAGTAGCAAAACGAAACAGTGTCTGAATTTACCAAGTATCTCACTGATAAAACTAGAAGTATAATTCAGGCCACCAAACTCTCACTCTGGTGTCATACTCACTAGACTGCCTTAGCTAATTTTAATATTTTAAGGTGGAGCTTAACTAATTTTGATGCCTTCCTTCTTCAGTATATCAGAACATGAGGATAGAAATCTCCCTAAACTGTTCTAGTAAATACTAGAAACATGTAGAAAGATGTTAAATATCATGCCAATATTTTTATGTTAAAGAAGAAAATATTTTTTATTTTGTGGTGAGTTTTGTTCTAGCTAATTTAACAATAATAATGTGCAGGACAAACTTTACCCTGCATTTGCAAGTGCAAAATCTTTCTCTGAGAATAAATTTTTAGATCAGTGATATCATTGTTGGAACTGGACCTTGATAGTGTTAGCTGATAACGGCCACCATGGTTTGTGAAAATATAAAATGAGTGATAACAAGGTCATATCTCATTATTCTGATTCTAAATTATCCTATAAACTAGACTGATCTCATTCAAAACACATTTAGATATTTTCAGTATTTATAATGTGTATCATACTTAATGAAATCGGAGCACATTGAATCTGATAAACTGACTACTGTAATTTCTATTTCACCTGTACTGGAGGGTATACACTGGGAGGCAATATTTCTGGAAATTTGTCTGTCTGTTGTAGGTTAAGGATTAATCATAAAACCAGAGTTAAAAGTCCTCCAGGGGACTAGAAAGTTCCAAGAGGGAGGCACAGGATATTGTAATTTGATATTTGTGGTGGGATGAAGTTTCCCTCCCACATTAACCACACCAGACTCACTCAGTTCAGAAGTAAATGAGGCTGTATTTGCAAGCAAAAACTGCAGTCTACAATGGAATGCAATGAATATATGCAAAATATGCAGCATTCGTGATATTTACAGATATGTACAATTAACAGAAACAGCACAAAACTCTCCTGGTCAAAGCCAGGAAAACTGTCCTTCTACCTCCCCCTTCCCTGCCTTCTCCAGACCCCCTGGCAAAAGGAAGAAAAGACAAGAAGCAGAGAGGTTGTTAGAACTTAGCCAAGGTCAGTGTGTTATCTCTGAAGCAAAGCCAGAAAAGAAATGCAGAAGCACCCTGCTAGACTGCCCAGCAGAAAAATACCAGACAGACTGAACATTGTTTTGAGAACTGAATCTTAAAGGTTTCTCTCTCTCCAATGGAAGTGTTTAGAATAATCATTATTTTTCTTTCTTCCATCCAATTGTGATTTATTTACATTCTTTTACTTTTCTGCTCAAAGTCTGTGAAAAGAAATTAAAGGCGTAGCCTTAAAACCACCACAATATTCTATTCTGTTTCCTGTATCTCTCTATTTAAGAGACAGCACTTCTACAATTCTCACTCTTTGCTCCAGGAATATGGCTTCTGCTCTCTCTTCATCATGGGTGAGGATTTGCTAGTGGGAGCTGTATTTCTTGCTGCATAGTGAGATCTACCTCATGCTTAGCTGCAGGGTGTGACCAGGACCAATTCTCATTGTGTGTGTATACATATATATATATATATATATATATATATAAATATATATCTCCTGTATATGTATATATATATATATATGTATTTATATATATATATATCCTTTTCCTTTAATACCTTTTAGTACTGTTTACATTTGTAAATATTACTTCTTTTTAACTTCCAATTCCTTGTGAGTGTTTTTATTTACTCCTTTGGGGCAAAATACATTCTGTTCTCCAGACAGAGGTATTGCAGCTCAAAGGCAGGACACTATCTTTTCTTTGTTGGTTAGTATTATTTGATATATTTCAATGAATGATCTGGGGAAAAATGTATTTGTCAAGATACTGAGTGGCATTTATAATACAGCTCCTTTCTAATGGAATAAGAGATAACAAGGAGTACTGAAGTAAACCTCTGAACAGGAAATCTACTACACTGTGCTTGCAACTTTGTTTTCTTAAATGTTTGTGAGTTTATTTATAGAGTTGCCATTCCCTTCAGATTAATGTCTGTCTTGATTTTAGTAGCTGTAGCACACAGCACCTCTTTTATAGATGAATAAAAAACTTAAGTTTTTCTATTGCTATGCTCAGAGGAATGCCTCCTAACATTACACTGCATCAATATCCACTGCCATGGTTGTGGAAGTGTTGCTCTCAGAGGGCTGTATATTAACTGAATATCCTGTGAGGGATAAGGCAATTCTGAAGTATAAACTTTTACTGAGAAATCATGATAGCTCTCCATGACCAGAAATCTGACAAACACAATTATTTCCTTCTCCCCTGAACATGAGCGTTTGACCCAAGGTCAGAATCTTAAACTTTCCTCCTCTCTGTACCACACACAGAGCCTTGTATTGCAGGATTGAAGAAAATCTAAATGAGTTTGAGTCCATTAGTGAGAAGGACTATTATATTTCTTTGAGAGCACAGATGTCTGTCATTCTTAAAAGAAAAACTGGGGTAAGGGTTTTACTCAATAAAGTGCAATTTATTCTCTGCAGATTCAGGTCTCTCTTGTAAGAATTAATTAATGGGGATCCAGCTCTAGTCTCATGAACATTTTCCTTTAGTTTGGATTGAACAGTATGATAACAGCAAATGAGGGCAAAAGAGAATGGTTGAAGACATAGTGTCTTTACAGCATCTTTCTTGCAGCTAAGGAAAAGGATTTATTGATTCATCTAAACAACCACACTGTCTGCTGTTTGATCATTTTTGAGCTATCCAAAAGACGCCCTCCCTCCCAAACAACAGCTCTTGAAGTGAGTTTCTTTAACGTGGTTTCTTTGCTAGCACAGAGTATGGGATGGAACCTGGTGTGGTATAGCTCGTGATACAGTTTAACAGATTCATGTTATTTTATTTAACAGATTTATTATTATTATTTTATGTCAGGCAATTTGGAATGGCAAGGGCAATGTTTCATTCCATAACCTCTGGCTTCTAAATCTTTAATCCTTCTCAGCTGAGTTCAGATTGTAAAGTGCTGGCTTTAATTGAAACCTCACATTCCTCCATTCTCCTGAGTTATGCCAAAAGCATTGGAGCTGATAATGCTTCTGCGTGGCAGATACACACAACAGCAGCAACTGTGATTCCGTCACAGTGTGCAGGATGTGGTGCTGCAGGTAAAGTAGTTCAGTATTGTACTTTCTCCACTGTGTCTGAAAAGCTACACTTGAAACCACATCTGATAAACGATTACATTTTAGAAAAGTAAACAGTGAAAAAAAGCATGCAGAATAGGAAGTGACCTGAACTGAAATTGCATTTCAAGGATGTCAGCATAGTGATAAGTTATTTCCTGACAGTATTTATACATTCATCTTTTTTGCTTTTTAATAGAACTTCAGAAAGCTTTTAACCCTCTGACCTCCAGCTGTCAGTAGTGAGCACCAAGAGAATTCGTTGTTAGGTTTTCTTGTTTATTTGTTTGTTTGTTTTTTTTTTCATTGTAGCAATAATTGTGCAAATATATGTAGATTAAATGAAGGATTGGACATACTAAACAGCTTTTTTGAATTCAGTTTTGGTCACCACTGAAGAGAAATTCCTAGAAAGCTCCACAGAAGTTTGAGCTTTTTCAGTGGCTTACCACATATATTTTCTGTTCACTCCTGACAAATAAATGCTTGAGCAAAATTCACTCTTGGTTCTGTGGGCATGGAGAAAATATTTTACAGGAGTTTATGTAAGGGTGATTTGAACAAGCAGCAAAGTCACTGCTGATATCACACATGAACAGATACTTTAAGAAAAAAAATACCTTGAAACATGCACATAATTTTTAGTGACTGATGTGGTAGTGATGACTGAAAGCAAGATAAAATTTTAATGTATCATTTTATATAATGTTGTATTGACTCATACTACATTTCTGGTGGTGTGATTGTAAACAAGATTATTTCCCACACAGTACACAAGCATGGCTTCATGTATTTCCAAGCAGTCATCTGTTCCTTATTAGATTACTCTAATGATCCCCTGGGCATTGTCTTCCCTAAGTATCCCAAATTATGGGTAACAAATGAGCCATGAGAAACATATCCTCTTCCCCAGGCCCCTGGTAGTGCATTTGCACAACTCTGACCTTAACTGGTGGATTTGAAGTGCTAAATCATTGGCATAGGGTCTCGACTTTTTCCCTTTTCAATCTGGAAAGTGCTTGTGAAAAGTAGCCATCTGGCTCTGGCATAACAGACTGAGACATTGTCTACTCAACCAAAAGATGTCTGCCGAGTCTGACTCAGCTGTGCAAAGAAATTAAAGGTCTCAGGAGTGAGCAAAAACTGTATTATAAAATTTCAAATATGAGGAATGGCACTTGTTTATTTGCATTATCTGTTTACTGAAACTTCTACAATAGGATTGCTTGGTTATGCTACTGCTCTAAGAGATGCAAAATAAGCTTGACTAAAATAAAGACTCCACCACTGATGAAACTTCTAAGCCAGAAAAAAAAAATCTCTATATTGAATATTTCTAACCTTTTTCGTAGGTCTTTGGTGTTTTTTGTCATATGAGAATCATAGGAAGGTTAATACAGGAAAATTGATCCTTGACATGTTTTTTTGGACAGAAGTTTACTAAAGATTTTCCTTTCCGAAAATGCTACAATCAACCAGCACAACAAAAGGTGATTTCTGAATCTCCCTACGTTAAGTTTTCAGTTTCAGGGATAGGATAATGGGAATATGTCCAAGTATTAAGAAGAATTTTACTAATTTAGTTTTTACTAATCTAGCCTAAATTAAACTGAAGACAGGTTGCAAATGGAACTTTGTCCTGCCATGCTGTTCCTTACTCTTCCTCATGGCTCCTCTTTTTCTAGTAGAATGAGAAGGTATCCTGTACTCTAAATATGTGATAACTGCCTGGAAATTTAAAAAAAAAAATATTGATACTCAAAAGCTTTCTTTGTTTTGTTTACAGCTAAATTCCAACCTTTCAAGTCAACAAAGGTAATTAACCTAATACTGACTACTCTGTGTCTTCTTACTCTGACCCTTATAGACCTAATTTCCCACTGACAGAACTAGAAACCCCCCCCATTTACCTTGTTCTCCCATTCACCTGATAACTCATTAGTGAGCCCTGGCTTTGTTTAATGACTACAACACAAAAAGTAAATTGTTTGGCATAAATCATTTATTACCTTCAAGGGACAAAATATTCTGCGTTTATATTTCCTTGATTTTCTGTTCAATGGATTTAGAAGCCAATTTTACATTTTCCCCACAGGCAGACCATGTGTCTAGATTGGTACAGCAAACTCTGAATTTATGTTAAAGTAAGGATGTATCACTAAGCAAAGTGTTTAAATATAGTCTGTCATGAAGTAGAACTGCACCCTCGGGATTCAGCAGTGACTGGAGCATCCTGTTCACCAGTGCACTGAATGTAAAACAAAGGGAATGATGATAACATCACTAAATGGGATGTCTTGCATTTCATTCTGGATATTATCAGCTACTTAGAAAATCTTTACATTTTCTACTTCACCATACAGCTGTTTATATTAAAGTTAAATCATTTTTTAATAGTACAAGCCTATGTTTTCTGTTATGTCAGAGAATGCATATAAGCCCAATTAAAATTAGAGGGAATTCTTGAAAAGTACAATTTATCAAAATGAAAAGAAGTTTCAAAATGTCTGACCATCACTGAGCAGAACAGTTAGCTCAGGTTCATTTTGCAGACATATTTTGGTGCATGTTAAAATCTTTACTTGAATTACTTTTTTATGATGACATGAAAGGTCTTTCAAATTTACATTTGCTGTAAAATTTGATTACGTGAATTTGAAACCAAGGTGAGTTTCTCTCCTTTCTTCTCTACGTCTCCTGACTTTTGCCTCACATTTTATTCAGTCATTCCCCTTCCAAAAATATGGTGTCTCCTTTCCTCCCTATAATGCTTATCTTGCTTTTTGTTTTGCTAGTCATTCTCCTGGTGAGTTTGGGAGTAAGGTCTGTTTATTTAGAGTCCCTTACATTTAATTTGTCCTCCCTCCAGCAACTTTGTCTTGGTTTTGGTTTTGGTTTTGTTTTAAACTCAGACTTCTCTGTCATGGATTTTTGTGTCTTTAGTAGTCACATTGCTCACATAGGTAAAATGCTTGCACAAAGCATGCTGTTACCTGGCATTCTTTCAGTGTCCTTATATTTGAATTCAGTTGAAGGTAATATTAATTGCAACCCTCTTTATGATTTTTAAGTATCATGAGCCTCCAGTTTGTCTAAATCCCTCAAATTACTTTCTGACAGAAAAATGCATGTGGAAGTACATTGTGTGGTGATTAAAAATTTCTATCAGTATGATAGCTCCTGTGCAGTTCATCTTGATACCCCTATGAGATTTTCAGTTTTCTCCATAATATGCACATTGATCTACTGTAGTACACGTGGGGCATGTCTAGAAACACTGGATTTATTACAGATGAGCTCCACAAGTGTGCATTCATTTTTCTGTCTGAAATGTAATTATGGCATCTGTCTGATGAATAGATTTTTTTTCCTGTCCTGTTGAGATAGGCTTTTGAATCTGAGTTGTGTTCGCAAAACAACTCAACTCTGTATGCATGGGTGAGAATCAGATAATGTAGGGATATGATGCTGCCTAGCATAGGTTGGGTTACTAAAACTTCTCATTCATATATGTGCCATCATTTTATTTAAATAGTGTTGAAACTTCATAAAAGCTCGAGAACTGAGGAAAAAAAAACTTGAAAGAATAGTGCCTAGAGCAATGTGATGTAAATGTTTAAGTATAAATGCTTGATATGATCAAATATATTGAGGTTCACATGTCATGTCATGGGGAAAAGGAATAAAAATGGAGTATGCTTTCAATGGGGAAACCCTTTATTCAGGAACAGAGTCTAGAGAAATTCCACAGGCAAATAAATTATATGTCCTCTTAAGAAATAAATACGTTTGTCCACTAGGGCTAGTGAATTCCTTCACTTTCAGCTCCTCACTTTGAGTCAAATGCTGCAGATCTGGGGAATGGTGCAGCCTTTGTCTTGCTGCTACAAATGTTAGTTGTGTTATTGGGTATTTTATCTCAAGCCTGGTGGGAGTGGAAGCATATTAGCATCTAGCATTTTAAAAGGCAAGTAGAGCTATTTCTACAAAAATATATAAAGGAAACAAATTTCAGTGATTTCAAGGCCAATAAAAATAAGAAATGAGCCATGCTGCTGCATTAGATGCCTTTTTTTTGTTGTTGTTAGCTAAATAACAAGTGTATGCTTTACTCTTTCTGTTTGGTTTTGCTTCCTCCTAGCCTATCAAGAAATCTGCTGACAAAATGGAAGATATTTTTCTTTCTTCCCTGAGGACATAGCAAAAAGTCTTGTATTGAGCATACAGAAACTTCCAAATAACTTCTTGACAATACCTTTTAGACCATTAAAGGCAGTAGCACATTAATTTCCCTTATGACTAACATAAGCCTCTGCCTGTCTCCCAACCCAAAAAATTAACAACTTGTTAAGAAGAGAGCTCAAGAGATTTATGTCTCAGATGCCTCTCATTTCATTCTTGAGGGCATCTCTCTGCACAAGGAAAGTTGTACTGATTACAACAGTGATCCACCACAGTGATCCAACACTCATTTTGAATAGACAGGAAGCTTCAATGTCAGGCAGATTAAATTCTTTCAACTATCAAAATGAAACTTTTAAACTCAGATCAATTTTGCAGGTTATCATAAGCAGTCTGAATGTCTGTCTGAAACACAGAATGTAAAGGAAAGCCCCTGCAAGAAAATTAGGGAAACAAAAGGGAAAACTGTGTTACCCCTAAGTAGAACCAATTTTTTTTTCCTGAGCCATAGAGCATAGTTTGAAATGTCTAGCACTAAGGATATTGACAGACAACTCTATGAAAGAGTCACCCGTATGAAAGAGCAACACAGTGAGGTCTTTTGGCATACACTGCACATTGTGTGTTACAGGCCAGATCCTGCAACAATTGAGAGTGGCTGAAAGACATTCAGGCTGTAAACCATTGCCCTAGGTTCAGCTAGGATAGGGTTAAATTTTGGATTGTATCGGCTGGGGTATTTTTCTCTTCACAAGGAGCTAGGAGGGGCCACAGCCAAAGCAGGCAAGCTGAACCAGGATCAGGTGAGCAGGGTAGGTCAGCACAGTTGGTGCTGCGTCTTGTATCACTCACTGTATATATTATTTCATAGTAGTGTTGTTCTCCCTAATTGTTTCTATGTCTTTCTGGTGTTCTGTTAGCCTCTCCTTTTTTCAAACCATAGGGTTTTGCCTTTTTCTCTACATTCTTTTCCCCATCCCACAGGGGCTGTGGGATGATTTTGTGAGTGGTTGTATGGGGCTTGGCTGCTACTGTGCCTGAACCACAACAATCATGGCACTATACTAGCTCAGCTACTTGCAGGCTGAGACTGTAAGCAGATCTTGATGCCCACAATAGTTCATTAGGCATGAGATGTTTACATTTTTAAAGATTTCTGTAACAATGTATTTTTATAGGCAGCTTTGTACGGAATAGGTTACACCTATTCCAGAAAAAAATATTGATTGTCAGTTTTTTGTTGAAAGTTCACGCTCCTGCTTTAGCTGATGTTGCAAACTGTAAAAATGCTGCCTTCTGAGGGTGTAGGAGAGAGCTGCTCCAGAAAAATGAGAGTGATGTTAACAGAAGAAAGACCCAAATGATAATAAATAAATAGACTCCTGCTAGAGGAGCTGCTAGTAGATGGGAAGTATCTGAGCTTTGAGGTATTTTGGAGATACAGGAGTTTGAGAGATCAGGTTTAAACTTCCCCTCAGCCTTTGTTCACACATTCATTTTACAACATATAGGTTATTAAAAGTTGGTTTTTTTAAATGTGTGACCCAAAGTTGCTACAGCTAAGTAGATGTAAAAACTTAGCATCTGTTTTCCTCATGGGCTGTAATGGCTCTGGAGGTAAGAATTTCTGCTGAAAGGTTTGGACAACTTTTGTGTTATCTTTTATTCTTTTAAACAAAAACTAGACTATGCTCTAGTAAAAAAAAATAAACAAAAACAACTCCCAAAGAAGAAAAATAACAATTATTTCTCTCAAACATAATAAAAGCTATGCTGGTCCACTGTCTCTGTTGCTGTATTTGTATGCCAAACAAAAGGTAATGTACTTTTATTTTCAGACATTTCTCTTAATCAGCATAAAGCTTGAAATAAAAGTTGTATCTGATTATTAGCATTAAATCTTAATCTCCTTTCCTTTTCAGCTCCCTGCCATTACTTTAGATATAGATTACTTTAAATATGGATTATTAGAGAGAAAGCATGTCTATTCACTGCAATTGTAGCTCTTAGATGAGCAAAAATCTGAACAGCTCAAACAGAACTGAAAACCAAAAGAGACAAGGTTTAAATTCAGAAAAATGCAATTTTCAATTTAGTTGAAAACAGGGTGGATTATGAGTTGCTGGTGACTACCATCTCACTGTTTATTTTGCTGAAGATTTGTAGTTGTGATTAAATGATTTCCAGGTAGTGCTGAGTATCCATGGAGATAAATAGAGCCATCTTTATAGACACAGCTGAAATGAAGGTTTTTGTGGAGTGAAAATTTATTTAGTTTTTTTTTTTTAATTTAGCTTGCAATACTGTGGGAATATCTGTCTCAATATAAAATATTTGTTTATTTGCAAGTCCTGTGTTTTCATTTTTGTTTTTTTGTAATGGGAATAAATCAGACTTCCAGGTGTATCAAAGAAAGAAAAAACTTCTACAGTTTTTTGCATTGTGCAGTGTCTTCATGGGATACTTGGGGCAGACTTCAGTCCAGAGATAAATTTTGACTGACAGCTATCACGTTTTTTTCAAATTATGAGGAAGCTCTAGTCAATTATCCCTGACTCTGATGTCCATGATTTTTTCAGTACATTGTGTCACAGTAACTCACTTGGAATTGAGTAATAGTAACATTTTCCTCTGTTTTTCAATTGGTGCCTACCTTTAGCTCTCTTCTCCATACTTTCATCATTCTAGTAACAGATATAATCCCTGGATAGTTGCATGCTCAGTACAATGGTATAAAACTGGAATTTTCATTTGACTAGATTGTCACCTCTTAACTTGATTTTTTTCATTTAAATGCTGTTTCTATTTTAGCTTGATAGGGTTTGCTTTGATCAGAAAACAGAACAAATATCCATTTTCTCCTATAAACAGATTTAAAGAAAAAAAAAAACTAACAACAACAAAACCCCAAAACCATGAAGAAGTGGTAGCTTATGTTCAGACCCAAATTTTATGCCTACTGTGTGTCACTGTTAGTGCCTCTAATTGCATATGGAGTACTCCTGAGGGAAAATCTATTCTCTTACTCAAATTAGCAAAGGAAAAAAGAAAAAGGAGCAGCTGGTTTATTTTTCTGGCTCTCATCTGAATATAAAGCTTCCAGCACTTGCTGAGACTATTTTTATCTGATTGTTGTCCTGCCTTCTTTTCTTCTCTCATAATGAATACATATGAAACAATATTTCCAGATTTATGGATAATCTCTTGGTTTGGAAAATTATTTTTTTTCCTCATTTTAAGGCTATATTGGCAGTGTAGTTCAAAGCATTTGCAAAAGATATTTCTCTTTACAACACCACTGTAGATGCAAAGAAGAAAAGGAAGAAATGTGATGCTAAAATGTAATTAAGATTGTCTACATTGCCTGTGCTTTTGTCTGGGGACAAGTTTTGCTTGTAAAGAGTAGGCAATCTTTTTTGTATGTTTTTCAGGTTTGGTTTTTTATTTGTTTGTTGGTTGTTTTGGGGGTTTTGTTTGGGTTTTTTTTGCAGTGGTTTGGGGGTTTTGTTCATTTTTGTTTGTTGGTTGATTTGGGGTTTTTGTTTGGGTTTTTTTGTAGTGGTTTTGGGGTTTTGTTCACTTTAGTTTGTTTGTTTGGGGTTATTTTGTTTTCAACAGGAGGTGTCCTTTTGTCTTTCTTCCATATGAAAGGATAATAGGATTCAGAAGTAAACTAAGTGAAAGAGCCAGGAAAAGGAGGGACTGGCTAACCACCATTTGATTCAAAACTAGTGTCAAAGATATTATACTTTTACAGGGATAAAGGAAACAATAAATAACCCGTTTTTACAATGGGTTTTTTACCCATTTGCTGCTTCTCTTCCTACACCCACAATTGACTTTCCTCTACTAACAGTCATTGTTAGCAGTGAAATGCTTCAGAACAGATTCATTTCCTGGTGTACATTGCATTATAATACAATGGCTGTTGCTAGGCATGCAAGGTCGTTTCTGAATGCCATTATTTAGATATCCGTACTCAGTTATTTTCATTTGATGGGGAGGATCTGAGGCTAGTTAAGCAACTGAACTAAATGTAAAAATAATTTTGGTGGCTCACTGGTTTCATCACAAGAGTGTTGTCCTTTTTGGTCAACTATTTGTGCAGACACTGCTGCTATACACAGTCAACCTAATGTGTATTTTTAGCTGTTTTGTAGAAATTCAGGAGACCACAGCATGAACAGCAGCTTCTCACTGTGGTTCCAAAGCACTGCAGTAGTCATATTCCTTGAAAGAAATTAATGAAACTCCTGAGCCAGGGTCTGGTGTCAAGCTTTTTGGGGTGAGAGTGAATATTATACTATTTCAAAATTATGTTTGTTTGGTTAAAAAAAAAAGTAAATGTCTAAAAATATCTCAGCACAGTCTTTGTTATAGTGAATTCAGAATCAGTCAGGCTGGTTATATATTTGAAACTAATAATAATGGAATTATTTCTTGGTTTGTGCTTTGATCTCCTTATTTGTCTAGACTATGATTCTTAGGAAAGCATAAGTGGTCATTAACTAAGGGAAACAATCTTTAAGATATAATTTTGTATTAATTTCTATGCCACAAAGAAGAATTTTTGAGAAAGGGCTGGGTTCACCCTCTTTTTTCCAGTAACATGTTGAATTGCATAAATGGCTGTAAAATTACTGAACAGTAACTACTTCTTACTTAATTTTTGGGTGCCTATCCTGTGGTCTCCATGTTAGAATCCTAGAATCTTAGCATTGTTTCAGTTTGAAAAGACCCCTGAGATCAAGCCCAACCATTGATCTAACACCACCATGCCATCAAACCATCTCAGCCTCCTCTTCTCCAAGCTAAACAATCCCAGTTCCCTCAGCCACTCCTAATAAAACTTAATAGGACTTGTCAACAGGACAACTGATCTCACTTTCTGTCAATAAAAAGACAACTTAAGCTCTGCTAACAGCTTCCCCCAAAAATAGTTTCTCACAGCTGCTATACTTTCTAGATGTGTAGCAGACCCTCTTCTATCATGCTGAGAACAGACACATGGTCATATAACTGAGAGGTTTACTGGACCCTTTCAAAGGGTGACAACTAAGCACCAGCTGTATTCACTAAAACATCATCTATCTTCCATTCCGTTCTTCAACATTTCCTGAAATTCCTAAAGGAAATAAGATGACCAAGAGTAGGTGAGGTAATTGTTCTGTTAGCTAAAGCCTACCCCTAGCTGCCTTCTTTGCACTGGGGATTTGTAGCATAGGCACACTAAGTCAGTTGGTTTCTGAGAGAATGTGATCTTGCTATGTTTGTACAGTATAGTTCAGTTTGTACAGGTTACCCAGGCCCACAACACATATACTTCTGATCCTAAAGGCCATGTACTCTGTATAGTTGCAATTGGTCTGTTTTGTTCTAGGTCTTATGTTGTTTCTATTCCTACAGTGCTAGAGAATATTTACCACAGTTTATACTTTCTCTGAAAAAAGGCCCAAATTTCTACCTCTCATCCCAGCCACTCATGTGTCAACTCTAAGAAGCCCAGCCTGCAAGAACTGTTATTTAGGAAACAGGGCAAGGATGTTTTTTAAAGTCAAAGTTACCAAAACAGAAGTTCAGGCCTCATCTTGAAACCTCAGGAAATTTTAATTATACTTTTTGGGTTCACTGAGATGATTTTCTCTCCCTAACAACATCAATCCATTGACTTAACTTTCTCAGTTTGGTCAAATAGGTAAAAGGGAAAACAAACCAAAAGAAACCAAAAAACTAAGCAACCAAAAGAAAACCCCAAAACCCACATCAGACCAATAATATAACTGTCTTATACATTGTAGCTATAACTATTTCACAGTCCACTTCTATAATCTTATTCATAGATATTTCTTCCTAAGGTTTTGCCTGGCAGCAAGCCCTTATCTAACTTGCAGATGAACCTATGTTGTCAGCTGTTTCTTCTGTTACTTGTTCCTTACTTCTCACATTTCTATCATGTTTGGATAGCCATTCCCTACTCCACCAGTTGCTCCTTGCTGACTGTTCCCTAACTGCTGTTTACTCAGTGACCTGTTCTGACTATTGCAGTTTTACTATATATTTTCTGTTAATTCAGAGTTTAGAATACATGCACCACTGAGGGCTGACACAACCTATACAACACCACTTATCCAACTTTGACTGCTTTTCTGAGAACTCTCATGTAAAATATTCCACTTTTATTCTGTCATAATCCATAACTTTGCATGCACAGCCCTACAGAATGGTTGCTTCAGATAAGCATTTGCTTTAGAAATAGAATCCTGAATTGTCCTGTATTTTCCTGTTTTCTTAAAGCTCCAGACTTTTCTCTGGTTAGCTATGAACCTCCTTTTAGGTAAATACAAAACACAATAAAAGAGTGTATGTTTAGAAAGGTCACATTCCTATTCACTTTCATTTACTATCTGTTCTTTCTATCCCACATCCACAAAGCACTCTTCTTGGGCTTCTGTGCTTTCTAAAAATCTCCTATGATTATCTTTTAGGATCCAGCCATCAAGTTTAATTCAGAGTGCAGTCTTTCCACTCTGCAATTGTAGGACTACTGCAGTGTACAAAACAGGATGAACTCCATTCTCTAATCCCAAAATTCATTTTTAGACATATGAATGTGGAATTTTTCTGCCTTTAAGGATTTATTTCGTTCAAAATTCCGAAGACATTTGACACAAAAGTAGGTTTCCATTCAGTAGCACCTAGAAAAGCAGCATCAAAATAAATTATGAAGACTGCACTAGAAAGAGAAGTAGAAACAGCTGGCCAAAATATAGAAAGGTGACCAAGGAATTTTATCTGCTTCAAATGGATGAGACAATGAAGGAGGCAAAATCTTGATTTAGGAAGATTAATCATACCAATTCACTGTTCCATCTGACTGGTTATAACATAGCATACTGTGGACAGCCAGTAATATTAGTCAGTTTAAGAGTAGTGGAGCTAAATAGCATAGCCCCACTGTTCTCCTTTAACAGCTCAATGTTCTTAGACAGCATCAGTAAAAATGACTTAGCCATGTGGATATCACAAAATATCATTTTGTCGTCCCACTGATAGCACAGTTTAGTCTGAATAAAAGTAGTAACATGGTTTGATAAAGAAACATTAATTTTTGAAGGTCATTAACTTCTCAAAATTTTTGTTGCCTGGGCTGTTCTGGGACAATTGTATTTGTCTTCCTGGAAAAAGAGTAAGCACTTGCTTTTCATATGATTCCATAAAAGTCTCAGTAACTTCCATTACTGCTGTGATGTATCACAAGCCTCTTAGGTACTCTTTCTCAAACATCCTCAAACCTTTAAGGGGTTAAGATACTTACAATTCATCACACAAAAGTAAATTCCCTATCTCTGTTGAAACGCAGAATTTATTTCTGGTTATCATACATTTGGCTGTTTTCACATGTCATGCTCCCAGCACTGTTAACTAGGTGTGTCTTTCATTTGGCCTTTTTTTCTCAGTAAAAGAAACTTCAGATTCTGTGAATCCATTTTCTTTATGCTGGCACTGGACTGAACATGCTGTAGATAATATATCTGTTTATTACCTTTAAAGCGAGAGAAAAGTTTTTTCTAAGAAAAGAATGGTAAATACAAGCTCCATGTTCATAATAATGGCAGTGATTGTGGTGGTTTGGCTCTGGCTGGGCAGGCAGATGCTCACCAAAGCTGCTCTATCACTCCCCTTCTTAGATGGACAAGGGAGGGAGAAAGTATAACCAAAGGCCCATGAGCCAAGATAGAAGCAATTTAATAGGATGAAAAGCAGAGCAAAACCAATGCACAGAACCAAAAGCAAATAAAGATATTATTCTCTATTTCACAACAGCAGACAATGTTTTGGTCACTCCCTGGGAAGCAGAGCTTCAATACATATAGTGGTTGCTCTGGAGGACAGATTCCATCAACATATGTCCCCACACTTTCTTGTTTCACTTATCATTCATATCTGAGCTGATGTCCTATGGCATGGAATATGCCTTTGGTCAGTTTGGGTCAGCTGGCCTGGCTGTGTTCCAGCCCAAGATCTTGCCCATCCCACAGCCTACTGTTGGGGGGAAAATGCTCAAAAAACACAGCCTAGGTGCTTGGCCCAGCAATAGCCAAAGCACTGATGTGTTATCAACACCCAGATACATCACAGCAAAACACAGCACAACAAAAGATGTTCTGAGGAGAATTAACTCCGGCTCAGCCAAACCAAATACAGTGTTGCTCTCTACTTCAAATAGTCTTCTTTTATTGACAGATCTCCTCCTAATGCACATGCTTCCTAAAGGTATTGACTGGATCCATCTTTTTCTTGGTGTGAGTTGGAAATTATAACTGTGGGCTATGGAAAATAAACCTGACACTGGAAGGTGTTTCTGTCAGTTCTGAGAAAGCACGAAAGCGACTGCCCTCCCTTCAGCAGTGGCAGAGGGAGCACCTCTTAGCATGAGCTCAGTTTAGAGGAAGACCTTTCAGAGGAAAAACATTTATTGTGTGGACTACTATGTACTCTTTTTAAGCTATCTAGAAAATAGTGGCAAGAAAGCTTACATTACCCCTAAAGGTGCTGATGATTAACACGGGACAAACCTCTGCTTGATCAAGAAAAAGATGTACAGTGCTTTAAACCATCTTTCTAATTGGTTTATAATCTTGAAGCAGCTGAGTTGCACCTAGAATCTGATATCTTGCAAGTAGTGTATTTGAAATGCAATTGAATAGATAGCATTATCTGAACAGATACTGCCAAATAGATATGGTTACCTTTGTGTGAGAGGTGTCTTGTAGCTTCTACAGTGACAACCAAATACTCACTGTGATGTTTCAAAATACTCACTGTCAATATTTAAGAGAGTATGGTCTGGCCCTTCGATTATTGAGTGTGATAATGAGAACAGGAGACTGACATTCAAGGTGCTTGGTATCATACATTCAAAGGACAAGTGTTTAATCTTCTGATCTGAAACGGCTGACAGTAGGTTGAGACACTGAAGTTAATAAGGCTTTAGTAAAATTTTCTTGCAAGAAAATCATAGTTCTGGTACATCTCTGAGGGTATGTAAAATGCTTTAGTAAAGAGCTGTTTGAAGCAGGCAGTAGCATGGAAATATGTTGAAAATTTGTCAGAAGCACTGAGGAAAAATAGTCTTACATGATGTCATTAATGTCTTGCAAAATGGAGCTTGATGGTTAAGTAAAGCAATTCCTGCTGAGCGATACATATTTAAATTGGTTGCTAGGCTGGCTGTGAAGAAAAAAAGGTCTCCTTGAAGAAAATGTTACTTTATGTTCTTGACAAATGTCTTGCCTATTGAGATCTATTCTTCAGTACAATTGACTTAATTGAATTTCTAAGAGTAAGAGATAAGTTTTGTTGAAATTGTGATACATAATAATAATTTAAAGTTGTTATATCTGAAGTATTAATATGCAGTATGGCACAGGTATTTTAACTTGACTGCTCCTCCTTATTCAGAGGAAATATTGTTGCACATACAATGAACCTAGTCTTTCCTACAAACTGATACTTACCTAAAGCAAACGAACAGTTGCTGGCATGTGGCTAGCACTTACTGTGAGTCTGAATATGGATTTCCCTGGAGTATCACCTAGAATGCATAACATTTTGAGTTTGAACTCTTAACAAGAGCTCCATTTGGCTTGTGCAGCGAGGAAATTTACCATACTCATTCACAGTGATCTCACAAAAATGTAACTATTGATCAATTACCACCAGCATGACCTTGCAGTCTTAATTATTGGAATGTTTCATACTATTCCTTTCAGAGAAGACACATTAGTTTCTCTGCATTCCTTTTTCTCCAGACATTTTTCACCGAAGGACTAGCAGTTTTATTTGGCTACTCATTATCTTGATTTACAGGTTTCTTATATAGATTAGAGACTGTCTCTGTTTAGGGCATTAAAATGTATTACTTAGATGCACCAAATAGCCACAAGTGTATGGTCGTTTGCTGTCCTGTAAATGATCCTATTTGTCACAGCTGTTAAATTGAGCTGGGGGGATGTAACCTCTGGATGCTGCATGTTTTCTCTAGCAAAATATATTTAAAAAACACAACTACCTACTTTTGCCTTCCCTGACTGTATGTGGCATCAGCAGTAATATCCAGTAGCTGTTTGATATGTTGTTGTTTGTATCAGAAAAATGGGGGAGAGGAATTGTGAGTATATGTGAAGAAAACTATGAAGTCCAGTCTTCAGATGTGATTTCCTTTAACTCTAGCTTTGTCAAGGATTTTGCAAGCACAGGAGGCTTGAGAATTATGTTCTCATGAATTACATATTGAGTTTTCCTTGGTGGCCACTATTTTCTACACTCCTTGCTCTGTGCATCATCCTGACCAATACAGATAAGGATGAAGTCATTACTTCCTACCTGCTGGTCAGTATCAAACTATTCCATTCAAACAGCTTTCTCTGTAACCTCTGTATTTACTCTCACAACTCTCTGACATCACTTATTTTAGTTTACGGAAACATCTCTTTCTTTTCATTTTGCCTAGCCTTATGTACTCCTCTTTCAGCATCAAAGGAGAGGTTAGGGATCCTGGCCACCTGCAAAGAAGAGAGTATTTTAATCTAGGCTAGGCAAAAGGGTAAGTATTGGGCCATCCACATGTATTTTTTCTTGTACACCTTGTCTCTTCCTCTGCATTATAGAAGATGCATCACTGAATATTAACCCCAAAGCTTTGTTTCACCATCATTCTCCCCACCCCATAGACAGAGACTTGCCTCAGGATATCCAGAAAGAGAAAGCAAGAAACATGGTCAGTTACCCTTCAATAGGACAATGTATTCACTTTGCCTTCTGGAGCAGAAGCTGGCTCAAGGACTCTTGCTTTAATCATATACAACATTAAGCATTGTGAAATTGTAATAGCTGTCCACTGCTTCCCTAGCAGATTCAGTTCTTACACTCATCAATTGAAATATTGTATTTGTTGGATTTACCTGTGACGGTTTGACTGTGTGCTGAGGTTATCTGAATAAAGAGCATTTGCAGTCATTTTAAGAGTATCTTGGCTATTCAGGTCTTGCCTTCTGAATATATTGTGGGTATGGAACAAACAAATCTGAATTTTCCTTTAAAATTTTATCAAAGGCATAGTTCTCTAAGGTCACAAGTTTTCTGACAGTCCAGGAGTGCCATCCACAGGATGAAACTCAAATTTTTTGCTGCTTAATTTCTTTGATGTTTCTGCCAGAAGAAAAATAGTAAAATAAAAAATTAAAAGTTAGTAATTTACTTTTGATATTACTGTATCACATTTCAACTAAACAGAGAAAAAATTCTCTTACCCTTTCTGCTGAAATCAGATGAGAGGCAAGAATACGATTTAGAACTTCAAACAGTTCCTAATTTATTTGTATCATAAACTGTTAAAAATCAAGTAGAGTTTGTTCTCCTACCAAAACAACTTAGCTGTGATATCTTTTATTTCAAAAATTGTTGTGATTTAACCTCATGTATTGGATGTTGGTGTGACAGGGTTTTGGTATTGGGGGAGGGGTCTACTGGCTTGGGCCCCGTCAGACGCTTCAAGAAGCTTCCCTAGCTCCAAGTTGGACTTGTGTCTTAACCAAGGACAAGCCATTCAGTGCTTCTGCAATAATATATTTAAGAGGGAGAAGACTGTTAAGTGATGACTTTTGGTTTGGAAGATCTTTTGTTTGGGAGAGGAGTGAGAACTGAAAGATACAATTATACAGACACCTAGGTCAATAAGGAAGGAGCTGGGGATGCACACTGGAACACTGCCCTTCAGCCCATGGTGAAATGGCAGACTGAGCCTCTATAGGCTACAGAAGAATCCCATCTGCAGCCTATAGAGGACCCCATACTGGAGCAGGTAGGAAGGATGGATTTAGACTGGACATTGAGAAGAAGCTCTTTAGTATGAGGGTGGTGGAACACTGGAACAGGTCACCCAGGGAGATTGTACAGGCCCCATCCCTGATGACATTCAAGGTCAGGCTTGATGGGGCTCTGATCAGCTTGATCTAGGTGGAGATGTCCCTGCTTTCTGCATGGAGGTTGGACTAGATGACCTCTACGGGTCCCTTCCAACGCGACGCATTCTGTGATTCTAGGTGGTTACTCCCAAAAAAAGCCATGACTGAGAGAGGTCCACACTGGAGCAGTCTGTTGCTGGGAGGATCACATCCTACAGAAGGGACCAGTGCTGGTAGGAGAAGTTTGTGGAGAATTGTCTCCCATGGGAGGGATGTGATGTTGCCACAGTGGGAGACTCTGAGGAGCTTTGTACCAGAAGAAGAAGAAACAGTAGAAACAACATGGAATGGGCTGCAACTGTATACAATCTCTATTCCCTGCACTCCTGTGACACGTTGTGGGAGGAGTTAGAGAATCAGGAGCAAAGTTGAGCTTAAGAAAGTGGTAAGGGTGTGTGGAAGTGTTGTGCTTCAGATACAGATGTTTTTATCACTGTCCTACTCTAATTCAGTTGGTGAATTGGTAGTGATTTTGTTTAAATTAAATTGATTTTGTTTCCTCAAGATGTGTCTGTCTTTTGCCTGTGATTGTAATTGGCGAGTGAGCCCTTCCCTGCCCTTTGTCTCGACTCTCAAGACTTTCGTTGTATTTCTCCTACCCATCTCACCAGAGGAGGATAGGAATGAGTAAGTAACTGCATGGTTGCTTTGTTGTCCTCTGGGTAGGCTTAGGCCATAATACACCAGCTAGCAACTATGCACCACAGACCCTCTTTCTCACTGTCCCCTAGTAGGAATGGAGGAAAGACTCAGAAGAGTAAACATGAGAACCCATGGGGTAAGAAAAAGACAGTTTACTAAGTAAAGAAAAAGCTGTGCACACAAGCAAAGCAAAACAAGGAATTCATTTACTACTTCCCCTCAGCATGCAGATGTTCAGCCATCTCTAGCAAAGCAAGGCTCTATCACATGTAATGGTTGCCTGGGAAGACAAATGCCATCACTCCAAACATGTCCCAGTCTTCCTTCTTCCACCCAGTTTTATATGCTGGGAAGACATCATATGTGTCTCAGTCCAGAGAAAGAGAGAGAGACTTATTAGTTCTTTTTTAAATTACTCCTGTTTTGTGAAATTAAGGCACAAATGAGGTAAAATATCAGAAACAATGCTATTTATTAAAGGTAAAGTAAGCAAAAATGAAGGGAGAAAAGGGAGAAAGAGAGAGGAAGAGAAAGAGAGAGAGAGATGGAGACAGAGTGCAAGAGAGCAGGAAAGGGATTGTATTACCATCTTCATCAGGAGGAGAGGAAGGAGGGAGTTTCCAAAGTCCATGTCCTTTTCGGCTTGTGCTGTCCAGTGATGTTTCCACTGTGCAATGTCTTCAGTGGAATTCTTCTCTCTTACAGCAGGCACGGCATGGTCCTTTGGTGGTGGTGGGGAGAAGTCCTGGAGTGGACTTTCCAGGCTGAACCATGGTGATGTTTTCGCCACATAAGCAGGTATAGCTCAGTGTCTTTTATTCAGTTCTTTTAAGTACAGCTTCCTCCTGGTCCACACCCTAGTAACAATAATGTCCATCTGACTGCCAGGTGTGTTATCTGGTGGGCAGAGCTGACACATCAGGCAGGTTGTTCACAACAGTCTTATCTTTGTTGCACCTTCCAGGGGGTCGATACCAGAGTGGCCTCTGCCCCTCTTTGCCTTCTCACCTGTTCACACCCCAACACATTCTGGGAAGGCCAAGAGGTGCTCTGTTGCATCTTTCCACCATCCCTCCCTTCTGGGGCAGCTGCAGTCTTGATGGGTGGAGATGATATTATCTTTGTTGATTTACGTGTACAAGAGAGGCCTCTCTCAATATGGTGTGGGATATCCCTTCAGTCAGTTGGGATCAGCTGTCCCAGCTGTGTCCCCTCTCAACCTCTTGAGCACCTGCAGCCTACTCACTGGTGGGGTAGTATGAGAAGCAGAAAATGCTTTGACTCCATGCAAACACTTCTTGGCTGTGCAATCTGGGCCACACACCTGACACTTGGCAATAGTTAAAGCTTCCTTGTATTATCAACACAGGCAAAAAAGACACCATCCAGGGGGGTGCCTAAAGCAAAACAACCCCCTCCTTACATCAGGACTTGTTCCCTTGAAAAAAACGAAGAGGGTAATCGTTATTGGTGATTCCCTTCTGAAGGGAACAGAGGGCCCCATGTGTCGGCCAGATCCTTCCCACAGGGACGTCTGCTGTCTCCCTGGGGCCCAGGTCAAAGATGTTACCAGAAGGCTGCTTAGTCTGGTACAGTCCTCTGATTACTCTCCCTTGATAGTTATGCAGGTGGGGAGCGATGATGTTGAAACCAGAAGTCCAAAAACAATCATAAGGGACTTCAAGGCACTGGGAAATCTGGGGCACAGGTCCTGCCTGACCAACCTGATCTCCTCCTATGATCAGGTGACCACCTGGTGGATGTGTGACAGGCTGTGGATGTAGTCTACCTGGGCTTCAGCAAGGCCTTTGGCACCGCCCCCCCATAGCAAACTCCTGGCAAAGCTGTCAGCCCAGGGCTTGGACAGGAGCACTCTGTGCTGGCTGGAGGGCCGAGCCCAGAGAGTGGTGGTGAATGGTGCCACATCCACCTGGCAGCCAGTCACTAGTGGTGTCCCCCAGGGATCAGTGCTGGGCCCCATCCTGTTCAATATCTTTATTGATGATCTGGACGAGGGAATTGAGTCCATCATCAGTAAGTTTGCAGATGACACCAAGCTGGGAGTAGGTGTTGATCTGTTAGAGGGTAAGATGGCTCTGCAGAGGGACCTTGACAACCTGGTCAGATGGACAGAGTCCAACGGTATGAGATTTAACACATCTAAGTGCAGAGTCCAACACATTGGCCACAACAACCTCATGCAGCGTTACAGGCTGGGGACAGAGTGTCTGGAGAGCAGCCAGACAGGAAGGGACCTGGGGGTGCTGGTTGACAGTTGTCTGAACATGAGCCAGCATTGTGCCCAGGTGGCCAAGAAAGCCAATGGCATCCTGGCCTGCATCAGGAATAGTGTGGCCAGCAGGAGCAGGGAAGTAATTGTGCCCCTGTACATGGCACTGGTTAGGCCACACCTCGAGTACTGTGTCCAGTTCTGGGCCCCTCAATTCCAGAAAGATGTTGAGTTCTTTGAACGTGTCCAGAGAAGGGCAACAAAGCTGGTGAGGGGTCTGGAGCACAAAGCCTATGAGGAGTGGCTGAGGGAGCTGGGGTTGTTTAGCCTGGAGAAGGGAAGGCTCAGGGGAGACCTTATTGCCATCTACAACTACCTGAAGGGAGGCTGTAGCCAGGTAGTGACTGGTCTCTTCTCCCAGACAACCAGTGACAGAACGAGAGGACACAGTCTCAGGCTGTGCCAGGGCAGGTTTAGGCTGGATGTTAAGATGTTGTTGAAATCACTAGAGGAATATCCCTTTGCCCAGTGGAAGTTCACTGGCTATTAAATCCATGAACTTTTGCAGATGTTGGTTATCTAGCTAAGATGACAGTGTATAAAAATCAATTTTCCAAACTAAGGTTATGTAACTGCTTAAATGGGAGTGTTGTAGGAGGGAAATGTGGAAGGAAAAAAAATACCTCTTGAGGAAAATCTGCAAGTAGAACGCAACATGTGTTTTGGAAGGTAACTGTGCAGACTCTTTCAAAATACCTGTTAATATCTCCTTGAATATTTTCATAGTGTGAATCCAGAAATTACTTTAAACTACATTATTTTTTCAACAGAAGAAAAAATTGAAGTGAATCTTTGTGATATTTTTGGCCAGTGTTAGTAGCCACAGTGGCAAAATCAGGCTCTGGTGGGGAAATCATAAATTATTTTGAGGGGTCTTGTACCATTAATAGCATTTGTACCATAGTTCTGAAATTTTCATAAGCTTTCTGCTATCAATTGCAATGATATGGGAGATGGAGATCTGCTCAAGGTCTCCTTATTATCTCCTTATTTTCATGGGTTTTTTTTTCCCTGTTCTCTTTCTCCAATACTGTTTTCTATGCCTATTATATTTTACCAACTAACTCTGAACATGTTTTCTTTCATTCCCTCTGTGTGCATTTTTCTGGTTTACTACCCCTCCTATTTCTGCTTACCACAAGGCTGTGTACTTCTCTGAAAGAACAGATACGAAAAAATGATGAATAACCTCAAGTCAGTCCTTTCTGAATCTGTTTGTTCATTTCTTTGACCTTGAATGTACTTTATCTTAGTACAATTGCTAATGCAATAAAAGTGTAATTATCTCTCTACTGTCTGAATTTTCCCTATACTGTATTCTTTTTGAGTGCTGAATGAAGCGCACTGGATTTTGTTTCCAATCTACAAAATATGTTCCAAAAACCAGAAGTGATTTTGACCCAGGTATAATTCTTTTTTGGAGTAGGGAGTGGAATTGATTTGATTAAAATATTTTTGCAAAAGCTAAGCCAAGGAAGCTGAATACCAAAAAAGCATTTCAGCAGCCCAGTATATTTTGTAAGGACAAATCTTCCATGATTAATTAACGTCTTGTGCTCTCATCTAAAAGTGAAATTCAATGGATATTAGGAATGATCCAAGAATACAGTACTGAGATGGTCTGATTCCTAGTTGAAACTGTGGGAGTAGTAATTTCAGATTTGTTTATTAGGCAAAGATGACTTAAAGAATGTGGAAAAAAATTATTATTGGTCCCCTAATCTTTTTGCACAGAGTATTTCAGAGTATCCTCCCTGCAAATTGTGACCCAGAAATCTATGCTTTTGTTTGTTTGGTTTTTTGTTTGTTTGTCTGTTTAACTTGTCAGACTGCTAGTCACCATTGCACAGATCAATGCTTAAATAAAGCAGCACTTCAAGGATTACTCTCCTTGCTTCATTTCTCCTCAGTTCTGGTATAATGGGAGTTCTTTGTTTATTCTATTAATCTGTATTAAGTTCACTGCATAAAATGGAGAATAATCCTGGACTGTGAAGAAACAAAACTTTCAGCAATTTTAAGTGTTTTTCTAGGCTTCAGATATTTTCCAGCTTCTTTTTTTTTTCCTTAAAAAACGTCTGTAGTGCTTACTCATTAGACTAATAACTCCCTGGTTGTTTCTACACCCTCTGCAGCCTTATTCTTTGATAGTCAACTCTGCAAACAGCTCTGTTGAGTAGTATCGAGATCTTATTGTGCTGCCATCAACATGTATTAAGCAGACTACAACGTCTCATTTTCTCTTTTTCCTATGCCTGTCAGCTTCATACTTAGCCTGGAGATTTTTGTAGCTTGAGAACCCCTTTTCCATATTTGCACAGTGTGCACTGTGATGGGATCTCAGTACATAATTAAAGATACCAAAAACTATAGTAATATAGGTGACTGTTAACGCTAATAAAACAACTATTCCCAGAAGAAGTAGAATCAGGTACCTCTTCTGGGATCACAAGGGAAGGCTAGAAAGAAAAATATAATTTTGTAGGTACAAGGCAAATCAGAGGTGTTCTGAGATACTCACATATTACGCTCTATATGAAGAACGTATAGGGACTAAGACAACAGTATAGCTTCTGTTTTGTCACCAGTACACACTAAAATGCTTTGTTATCATTTTATCATACAGAATGTAACTATTGAGAATTCTGCCAGCCTTTAGTTTCTGAGCAAGTCACATTTATTGCCTGATCAAATATTGATGTGATAAGAGGTCATGCTCTTTTCTGAAATCCCATTAATAACTTGTGTACAGAGGGGAGGCTCAAACATTATTTTTAAACTTAGACACTTTAGAAATTCTTGGCTAACATATCTATAAATAATGCATATTTCAGGCCCAGCTAAAAACATCAAATTCACTGAGCTGCTGGTCTTGATTGAAAACAGATTGTGAATGGTGGAGTAGGTGTGATTTGCTGAGACTTCTTTTTCAGGACAGCTCACAACATTATGGAACAGAAATGCTGATGACTTTCAGCAGGTCTCATTTGAGACCTGATCTTCAAAAGTGACCTTCCCAAACCTGACAGAGGAGATGAGCCCACTGAATATTAACCAGTTTCAGAAGTGAGGGCAGGGACTGCTGGGGAAGGTCTAAGGCTGCAAGGGATTGTCATCTTTGACACAGAGTTTAAGGCTGAGTAAATGATCAGAAAAAGTAAAAAAGAAATTGCCTGCTAGGCCAAGGACAGATTTATTTACTCTACAGGCAGTATGGAGCATGGAGCATTATAAGCATGTTTAACAGGTTGCTTGGGAACCATCTGACTTTTCTAACACAATATGCCAACCTTTGCTCAAATTTGTGCAATACCAGCCTGGCTGCAGCTGTACCAGGGCTCCTTATCTTGCCTTTCCACCTGGTCTATGAATGCAGCAACCATTAACTTTACTGACCCTATGGTTCTTACTACTAATAATAAAGTTAATATTATCATTCATAATATTATTATTTGTTCTAAACACAATACCATCTATGTACCAGGGGAATATGAGGTCCTATTTTACAGAGCATTATTGTCATGGTCTGTTTGAGTATCTCAAATTTACAGGATAATGTACTTTGTAAATTAAGCTGTATTTTATGAAGTCATTAGCAAAAATAAAACCAAACAAGAGGAACAGTGTCTCTGCTCCCTTTATGTAGACTAGTCTAACATGTGAATTCACTAATTCATTACTTCTTTAATTCTGCAATTGCTAAGTTGCATGTCTATGAGCAAAATGGGTCCCTACCCAATAGTAAGAGTGTTCATTCTTCCTCCTCCGCTGCTTCGCTTCAGGAAGCATGAAAGTCTCTGCAGTCTGGCTGCTGTTGGATTTGCTTCAAGAATTTTTAAGGGTAAGCTGATGTATTTTTACCTTCCAGTTTGGAGGTTTAGTTTATACCATATCCATTAGTTAGTTGGATTCTAAGAAAATTCCAGACAATTTGCTATGCAAGAATTCCAGAGGTGATATCTGTAAGAGACAGTAAGCTGCTGTTAGTTATGACTGCATATGACCCTTCCTTTCCATTGCATCCAGTCCACCAGTCAATGTGTTGCTCTGGCTGTGACTTAATGATGCTGCAGCCAGCGTACATGAGGTCTTAGCATGAGCTGTGTGTTAAGCCAAAACTGAAGCAGGAGTCAAGTGAACAGTCAGCAGCCCAGATCCTGTAAAGAAAGAACTTGTAGAGTTCACAAATTGCATTGAATGCAATCTAAGTAATGTAGAGAGTAAGAACATTCAGTCAGGAAAAGAGACTGACCTAAGAAACAGTAGTAGTCACAATAAAGAGGACTGTATTTCTTTGAGAAAGTTATCTTGAATTTTAATAGAAGCAGAAGTAGTGAAAATATTTGAAAACTTAAAAATATTTAATGGAAGACTTGCATACACAATCTGTGGTCTTGTCACACCAAAAACCTGAGTGAATATGAAGATATGATTGACCTTTCCCAGAAGTCATATCAAATCACATAGCTCATTGCTGTTGCACATACTTAGTTTTGGCACTAGAGGAAACAGATATTCTTTCTTATATTCTCTTCATTATTGCTCATTTTTGTACTGTTTAGTATTTCTTAGTATTTCTGATACAACACCCTTGGTTTCTCTGTAGTATCATGGAGAAAAAATGTAATGTTAGCAGAATTGTAATGACAGTAAATAAGGATTTTGTTTGTTTTCCTCAAGCCCTATGTCAGGTTCCAGAAATTCAAAGAAATTTAAAATAAAAAAAAAAAGGAAAAGAAAAAGTGCTTGGTGGGCATCACAATAACCAGAGATTTTGAAATTATGAAAAGCTTCCTCATGTATCTCAGAGGTGATGGTGTCTTTGGTGCATTTTTATACAGTTGGTAAAGAGTATTTTTTCATAGTCTTATCTCTGATTGGTGTTAATAGAGTAGTCAGGAGAGTGGAAAAGTTCTGAAAGTCCAGAACATTGGCAAAAATGCTATCTTAAGACCCATCACCTAGATTTGTGTGCATATAACATAAACCATACTCATTTTAGATAAACATAATTTTTTCTTAGTTTCAGGACACTTGCAACCTATGTTCTGTGAGTCATTAATGTTACCAGTATCACTCCACTCAGGCATCTTAGAAAGATAGCAAGTTGGTTTGAGATCTAATTTCTGTGAATGCAGATGCAAATGTTATTGAAGATCATCAGGGTATTCAAATGCTCATGCTAGCTTGAGTGGTCTGTTTACCAAGGTGACCCTAAAAAATCACTAGCTAAAGAAACCCATCAGACTCTACAGCATTGCTGCATTTCTATTTTTGCTGTCACTACATTTCCAGAAAAAAAATCATAAGGCAGATGGGGGAAAATGTCTGAAATTCTGCAACTGGTAGATGGTGATAAATTTGTAATTAATGCAAAAAATGCCCATCTGGCAACCTTTGGCTTTTCAGATAGCTATGAACTATGCTGTTTTGGGAGGTATATTGTATTCTCTACTATTTTGCATGAAAAAGTGCAGGTAGTTGTTTGTGAATTTGATCACCTCATGTGAACTTCGTGTTGTAAATGGCCTTTGGAGTGGAGATTGTAAGAGAAAGTACTTTAAGGATAGCTCAGTCATCACCACATTCCTGCTAAGTACCTGAGATAACATTCCTGTTTATACTGTAGTGATAGACAGTTTTTATCTTCCAGTAGTTCCTCAGTTAAAGTGCATACTTCTCAAAGTCTGATGGTAAAAGTATTCTAATATAATTCCATTTTCTGTGACTATGGGCTGAAATGAAACAAAATGAAGTCACAACTTACAAAAATAGCCAAAAAGATTGTTGCCTGTCACAATGCTTTCTCTATTCAAATGAGAATTGAGAAGGACATCTTTTCTACAGACCAAATAGGAGGGCCTATGTGTAAAGCATTAGCCTCACATGCTTTGAAGTAACTAAAAGAAGGCCAGGCAGCCACTTCAACCTCTTCAAAAACAAAGCCATTTCAGAAGTGGTATTCAAATACAGTATTCTGTAACTAAGATATCATAAGTGGTCCAGGAAGTTCTGCCCCTGTTAACCTGAAACAACAGCTGGTCAATGACAGCTCAGAACTTCCATTACAGGAGCTGCAGACATCTACTACCTTCATCAATGCCAACATATGTGTTCTCCATTGACTGATTACTTACCTTGTTAAGACAAGTCCATTTCTGCCATCTCTTGTCTATATGTGGAAGACTTTTCCAGAAAGTGATATCAATGCTTGTTAAAAACTTTGTTAGTTTTGGTGCATACAGAGTTTGTACCTGTTTGCATCTATATGGGTGAAAGATTCCTATTTTTCCTGCCATGTCCACAGGCTGATCAAAGTAAATATTTTTTGCAGTTAATGACAGCTCAGTGAGAGATCTTCCTAGTAGAGAGAGTGAAGACTTGGAGTCCTTCATGAGATAATTTGCAGGGAAGGAAGGGGAAAGAGAGAAGAAGTTTTCCCAAGTTAAATAGTGTCACTTAAGAAAGAGAAACAGAAAGTACCATTCCATTCTGAGCTAATTCACTCTTCTATATTAATTACTGAGTGTATGTGTTAAATCTTCTCTTCCAAAGACTTTAATAAAAAACATAATAAAAGGTATAATTTTCTATATATACATCTTCTGAGTCCACTGATGTGAATAGCTTGACTGTGGAAGAAAAGCTGTTCCTGCTGCTTTGCAAAAGGTAACTAATTATACCGGGGTTAAAAGATACGTTTTAATTCTACTTCTAGCTATTAACTATAGAAAAATCATCTTTCTGATATAAAATCAAGTATCCCTGATGTTTCTTCAGGATGAGTCAGTGTTGTACTGATTACTCCAGTAATAAACCTAGATATAATCTATATTTGGAGCAGAATACTTTCTACTGTAGCCAATGAAAAATTCTTTTAAAATGACCCCTGAATGTGTTATCCTAAAATATACATTATATTTAGTGATAGCACAAAAAAAAAAATGACAGTAGTCATTAACTTGTGAGCCTTAAGACAACCTCACATTAACCCATTTAGAACTGTCAGTCATGTCTTTTTCTTATGGGTGCTATTTTCACTGTCCTGTTTTTTAAGGGCTTAACTGGGTTTACCAGACACCTCATGATCAAGTGTCCATTGCCTAGCCTGTCTTAAGCTCCAGCCCTGTGAGTGCTGCCAAGGAAGGGGCTGACATCCCTAGGCTGCCCATGTTAGACAAATGTCCTCAGGGGTACTAGGGGGAGGAGCTGAAGGGCAGTTTTCATCCCCTTCCTGGGAACAGGGGAAGAGAGTTGGTGAGGAAAACAATATCCACCAACAGCATCAGTTTTCTGAGAAGAATTTTGGATGCTGTTGTCACCCTGCATCTCTCTGCTTTAAAATAACTGTCACCATTGATGTCTAGCACCCAGAGAAAAGGTGAGCACAGTGTGTTAGTGGCATAGATAACTAATGTCTTCCTGTAAAGTTTAAAGCTGTTGGAAGGATGTTGTTGTCAGTGCCTTTTTTTCTTTTCTAGCTTGAACTATGAGTGTTAATATTTCATCATTGGATTCAGTACTGCTTCGTTTTTATCAGAGTTAAGATTTCAGTAGGCTAACAATAAATTCTTGGCTGTATGTATAAGCTGTGGTCCCTTCTACCCATAAAAAGATTTTTATCAGTTTACACTGTCATTCATACTGAAGCTGTGTACAGGGCAATGACCAAAACAGATTAACACATCTTTCAAGTCATGGCAAATTCTGAGGCAAAATAGAGGCATAGCAAGGCACACACAATAGGAGATGAAGATAGGGAGACAAGTGTATACAAGACTACATTTGCTAGTGGAACCTACAGCTATATCAGCAGATTCCACTTGCTTTCATTGCAAGAAAATTTGAACCCTAATTTAAAATAAGGCTGAAGCAAGAAAGAGTAAGAAAAGTACATAAGTACATAGAGATCTAAGTACGCAGAGATCTACTAACTCTTTTTAGAGTTACAGAGATACTGTTTATAAATTAACAACTCCTTTTTTTTTGCTTCAAAATCAAAGCCCGTGTTGTTGATGATGTCAACAGCACCTGAGATATAAAGGGCAATTTGAAAGTAATTTGTGGATATTTATCTCTCCATGTTTCTTGTTCAAAGATTAAGAGAAGTGTGATGAGTTGGTTTTTGTTTGGTTTTTTTTTGTTTGTTTTGTTTTGTTTTAATTTCTTAAATTACTAATTAATTACAGCCTGTCAATTTAAAACCTCTTACCATAACTCTTTAGGAAGTGCCTGTTTCTCATGACTTCTGATTGTGGTCCAACATTATGAAAATGTGCAAATGGAAAAATGTGAAGAAAAAAAAAAAGTGGAATTTCTTGTGGAGCTAAAAATTCAATGTAGTTGGAAGACACGCTGATCTTCTTAGAATTTAGCTGGGGATGGGAGGAGCAGGCTAGAAGGTGACAATAGGAAAGTGATGGGAGATGTACCAAGGTGAATTCTGAGCCTTGTCATTACTGTGTAAAGTTTGTCCTAATTTAATATCAGATCAGGTTTTTCCTCTGCAGCTGTAATAATCTGAGGTGGTGCCAAAAGAGTCAGCAAATCTAGAGGAATCCTTCCAGTTATACAACAGGGAGTTAGTTTTAATATTCAAAGACTTTTAAAAATGACAAGATGAAAAAGTAAACAGAAAACAAGAGAAAGACATATGTAGGCAAACATCTTTGTTTGAGAAATTCTCCCTAGAAGTGATTTTTCAAGCAGCATTTTAATTTGGTAATTAAAATAAGATAGGTCTATCAGTTCACAAACATGTCATTATTATTCTTGTAATTAATATCCTTTTTTGAAACCTATGTGACTAGATCAGAGTTTCAGGACCATAACTCTTTGCCCAGGTGTGGCAGTTTAGGCTGGGTGCCTCCTGTTACTGCCACAGCGGAAGCATGCTGGGCCCATAACCCAGAGGTCGATGGATTGAAACCAACCTCTGCTACTAATAATCTGTGCTGGTTTGAGGCCAGATAGATTCTCTCTTGCCCCGAGAGGGACAAAAGAATGACACTCACACAAACGGATTGGAGAGTGATGGAAAGTTTAAATGGAAAAGCAATTGGTGAAACTACCAAAACTACAAAGCATAGTGACAAGAACATCCCAAAGCATACAGAGCCCCTTACATAACACCCAAACGCTTCCCAATTCTTCCCTTCTCCCACCTGAGGGTATACCCAAACCCCCAGGGCTCTTTCTTCCCCCCCCCCCCCCCCACTGCTAGGCGAGTCTCAGGCTGGCCAGGTCTGAGATTGCCCCCCCCCCACCCTCTCCTTTCTCCTCCTGGCATTAGTCCTAGACAGGTCTAAGAGGCCTTGAGATACTCCCCCACCATTACCTGATAAGAGAGCATCTCCCATGGGAGCAGAGAGGGAAGAAAGAGGAAGAGAATGACTTTGCAGATGGACTGATAGGGTGCAGGATTGATGGGTAGAAATATGCCGTTTCCTGTGTCCACCTTATTGGGCGGAAATTCAGGACACCGGAGGTGTAACTTATGTGGCAGTGACAGGAGGCACCCAGCCTAAATTGCCACACCAGGAAAACTCTCAACCTCTTGTGTCCAGTGTCATAGGAATAATGATCTACGTAGAAGTCTCCTTGTTGTGTTCAACCTTATTACCCATCTACCACTGTCAGTGCACTTTCTTGGCCTTTGTTAAAAATCCTATAGAGAAGAGTATAGTAAATCGTGCATGAAATACCTACCATGCTGGGGATGTTACCACTTTAGAAAGCCTTTTGAGATATTTCTGGGTTTTGTAAAGATATTTAAAAAAAGAAAAATTGAAGTTTTATCTTTTCAGTATTGGATAGCCTAAGTGATTTATATTCTTTTGCACTTCCCTCCACACATTTGAAGTCGATAAAATAGCAATATTTATACATGTAGTGGTAAAACAGAACCCTAACAAATGTTTGTCACATCTTAATGTGCAGTACTGAAGGTGAAAATTAATGCTGAAAAAACATAGCTGCATTTCTGTAAATAAAAAAGTACACTAGCTTTTACTCCTTATTGTATCTTTCTTAGATTGAATGTTTTTGACAAAATCTGAATTACTTTTTTTTGCTGGTATGCTGTTTAGTGTTCAAGAATTTGAATAGAAAGTGAATCTTGTAGATATCTAAGTGCATGCGTTCCTGAAAGATTCATACCCATGGAATTCATATACCCATCTCCAATTTGCTGCATTTCCTAATCTTTTTATAAAGAGTCAATTGTTTTATCAAGAAGCAGAATCGTTCTTCCATAGTCTGTGTGATCTTGGTAATTACTCAGACCAAAACATAATGCTTAAGGGGTAAGTGGCATAACTTCTGGCAACTAAAACTTTCCTCAGAAGGAAAGTTTGTTTACGGCAATTTCCTAAAATTTCATAACTGTAAATGACAACAAAACAGCAACTACATGCTCCGGATCAGGAAATCAAGACTGTATTTTTCAGAAATACGTTTTATTGATAAATTCTTTCAGGTTTGTGTAGCTCAAACTGGTATCTATTATTTCTATTAAAGAAATAAATTTTTAAAATAAATATATTATTTCCAACCAAGTTGCCTAGATACAGTATAATCAAGACCAGGGTGAAACTGCAAACTGAAACATCCCTGGAAACATGCACGTATAATTTATTGCTACCTATTCACTGGTTAATTAACCACATCCAGGACACAGCTTACTGTAGGAATTTCTCTGTGTTTACTCTGTTATAAGCTGTCAGTGCAATAGTAGGTAACAACAGTAAAAGTGATCTTTTCAGAGCTGCACCCTGAAATCCAGTTTTGTTATAGCTCGTGGGTTTCTCATTCCGAAAAGCAGAGGGAAGATATGAGATTGGTAAAGAGCAGCACTGCCCTCCGGTGGCCAGATTAATCCTTCACAGAGGTAAGGCAAGGAGGTTTTTTTTCTACACATGGAAGAGGTTTATTTGAAAAGCAGTGAACCTGGAATTGTACTACCAGCAAAACATACCTGCGTGAGAATGAAACCTTCAAGTTAGAGTTTGATTACTAATAATAAAACGCCTTTTCTGTCATTGTTGGGTTTTGGTTTTTCTTTTTTACATGCCTGTAAAATATTTCTATGCATGGTTAGAAGTCACTGCAAAATAATACTGAAGTAAATTTGTCTTTGACAACCTATAAACACCTATGACACCAAGCTGTGTGGTGCAGCAGACATGCTGGAGGGAAGGGATGGCATCCAGAGGGACCTTGACAGGCTGGAGAGGTGGGCACAAGCCAACCTCATGAGGTCCAACAAGACCAAGTGCAGGGTCCTGCATCTGGGTTGAGGCAATCCCAAGCACAAATACAGGCTGGGCAGTGACTGGCTGGAAAGCAGCCCTGAGGAGAGGGACTTGGGGGTGCTGGTGGATGAGAAGCTCAACATGAGCTGTCAATGTGCACTTGCAGCCCAAAAAGCCAACCAGATCCTGGGATGCATCAAGAGAAGTGTGGCCACCCCTTCTACTCAGCTCTGCTGAGACCCCACCTGGAGTACTGTGTCCAGTTCTGGAGTCCCTATTACAAGAGGGATATGGACATGCTGGAACGTGTCCAGAGAAGGGCCAGGAGGATGATCAGAGGGCTGGAGCACCTCTCCTATGAGGAGAGACTGAAAGAGTTGGAGCTGTTCAGTCTGGAGAAGAGAAGGCTCTGAGGTGACCTTCTTGTGGCTTTTCAGTATCTGAAGGGGGCCTACAAGAAAGCTGGGGAGGGACTTTTTAGGCTATCAGATAGTGATAGGACTAGGGGGAATGGAATAAAGCTGGAAGTGGGGAGATTCAGACTGGATGTGAGGAAGTTCTTCACCATGAGAGTGGTGAGACCCTGAAATGGGTTGTCCAGGGAGGTGGTTGAGGCCCCATCCCTGGAGGTGTTTAAGGGCAGGCTGGATGAGGCTCTGGCCAGCCTGCTCTAGTGTGAGGTGTCCCTGCCCATGGCAGGGGGGTTGGAACTAGATGATCCTTCTGGTCCCTTCTAACCCTGACTGATTCTATGATTCTAAACACTAGTGTCAGTAAAGATGAGTTCACTTGCTTCATGTCTCATTCAGTCTCATGAATTTTTAAGGCAGAAATGAAGTATTTAATGAGTAATGGGGTTTGGACTTGATGATCTCCAGAGGTCCCTTCTAACCCCTAACATCCTGTGATCCTGTGAGAATAAAATATTCAGCTTTTTGAGATCTTAATCTTTCAGTTACTAGACAAGACACAGTAGACAGTAGCTCAGACAAATACCAACAATATTACTATTTGAAGCTAATGAGAAAGAAGCAGGAGAATGAAATGTGTATGTTTTAATTGTGTATGTATACAAGCATATGCACACAGAAATAATATTGTCAAGCAATAGCTTTTGTTTAAATGTAATCCTCACAAAACCTTTTCACAGATATTCTTACAGTTGCCAGATGACTCATGGCAGCTTTCTGAGAACTAATTTTCAAAAATGTTGTGTATACCTTGCAAAGTGTTATTTTGAGAAATTTCATATAAAGCAGAATTAGAAGTCTTCTTAAGTCAGAACACCTGACTGACCCAACCTACAACCTCTGCTATCCTAGGGAGGGGTGGGGGGGAAAGTAAAATAGATTGTTCTGAGTGAATTGTTCTTTAAATGTCCATGTTGTAACTTCCCTATTTTTCTAACATCTCTGTTTCACTTAGGATGCTTATAGCTAGAGTATTTTTTTAGTGTTTCTTGGATATTTGCCCTGGGGATTGAACCTCTACTAACAAATCTGTGGTTTTCAGCCAGGTCTTTCTTTTTGTAAATATATTACATTGTAGATCTTCTGCAGTGGTTTGGCATCTGTATTTTAAGATAACTTTAGAGAGATGTTTTGGTTTATTTTAAGTATCTTAAGAAAAATTTTCTCAGATCTAGTTAGCTGAAAACTTCTTATTTATCTAAACTACTCTCTAAGCTGCTTTTTCCTCTGTATGTCAGGCTGAGGCCTTGACCCACTCTTGTTAATATTCACTTCTTCAGCCACATGAACATGGCTGAAATTTCTAATAAAGGAGTAATATTTACTCCTTTGCTCTTTTCATTGGCATGTCTCCCTTATAAGTGTATTTTTCAAGCTCTAACATATTTTTTACCCTTGTATTGTCTTCCTGGATGAACAGAAATTCCTCAGAGGGAGGATTTTTAAAATTTGTTTTTTTTACTCCCCTTGCTCTTCACTTAGTGACTTGACATTACCAAGCCTATTGCTGTACTAAAAAGGATAGCACTCCTGGCTGTGGCATGATCTTGTGTTTCTTATCTATCCATGTGCCATCTGTTTGACATTAAGAAAAATAAACACATTGTATATGATCTTCATTTTCAAATGGATCTTTCAAGTCTGCCTTAATCATGAATTGTCTCATAGTACCTTGGTTTACTTAACAGATTTCCACTCCCTCCATCCATCTTCTCATCATTCCTTTTCTTAGCATGTTCTCTATTTTTAATTTACTTATTCAGGTTGGCTGTACATTACAGAAAGGATTAAACAAAGTGTGAAAGAACATACTTAGCTTTAGGCATATGTTTCCATACTTTACTGAATCAAAGCTGAAGTTATGAATCAAGTTTAATTTTCTCTTGATGATTTTCCAAATGTTGTGGCAATATGTTCCCCTCAACAACTAATTTGTTTAGTGTTCATGAACATGCGGCATATTTTAAAATTATTCTCAAGCTGATCACCACCTCATCCCACCTAAACACTTTTTTAAAACATGGGGCTAAATTTCACTGTTGGGGTAGACTGATTATTTGAAATACTGTAGAGACTTTTAATGTGGGTTAGTTATTTTTAAATATTGACAGGAGTTCAAAAATAAGCAGACACCTTTATAAATACTGTAACTGAGGAATATGCACTACAGTTTCTTAGAAAATTGCTTCTAAATGTGTTTTCATAATTAGGCATTTATTTAAGAAAATGTATTTGGATATAAATTTTAAATACCACTGAAATCTGCAGTACTACAGTGAATTTAGATTTTATTTCCTCTATATATGCAACACAGCAAGATTTAGATGCAAGTACGATTTTTAAATGTATTTTTTGCAACACTATCATCTTCAATCACTCTGTGACTTCACATGGCTTGCTTCACAACCAGCTGACATCAACGATGGCAGTAATGGTGATGTCAGTCAGAGTCTTCCCATTAGAGTGGGCCTATTTGGATCATGCCTATTAGCAACAATTTCCATTCTGATTGGATTTAAAAGAGTTAGTTGACATAATTCCTAAATTGGGTTATTCTTAAAGACATGAATGCATTACACCCCTAATCTTAGCTAATCCTTCCAAGTACTATAGCAACTGATGGGCCACAAAGATGATCAGAGGTCTGGAGAACCTCTTCTATGAAGACAGACTGAAAGAGTTGGGGCTGTTCAGCCTGGAGAAGATAAGGCTCCAGGGAGACCTTATAGCTACATTTCAATATCTGAGGGAGACCTACAGGAAGGCTGGAGAAGAACTGTCTGGAAAAGCTTGTAGTGATAGGAAAAGGGGCAATGGTTTTAATCTGTGAGGAACTGGAACAGGTTGCCCAGAGAAATTGTGGAGGCTCCAACCCTGGAAGTGTTCAAAGACAGGTTGGAAGGAGCTCTGAGCAACCTGCTATAGTGGAAGTGTCCCAGTCCATGGAAGGGAGGCTGGAACTTCCAATCCAAACCATTCTGTGAGTCTTTGAAGTAGTCTAATTTTTTATATATGTACATTTTGAGTGATAAAAGGGATGTATGTCTTTGCTATCTAAATATCAGTATACAAAAAAACCCCAACCTAAACAAACAAAACAAAATAAAAACAAACCAACAAACCCCACTACACAAAAAAGGGCAACAAAACAAATCCCAAAACACCAACCAAACCAAAACAAAACAAAACCAGAAAAGCAAACCTAATCAAACTGAATCCATAGCTCCAGGAAAGAACATTTGAGTTCTGCTATTCTGCAAAATTGCAAGAGGACTGATATATCCTGAGGAAGATTGTAAAATGAATTATCCTTAGCTGCACTTTCCCTTGTAGCCTGATTCCAAAGCAAAGCACTTTCCATTTATTCACTATAAATATCTTTTCCTGTCATCCCTTGGTTTATTTTACTTTAGGGACATGATCAGCTTTTATCTGCTTTTAAAGATCCATTTCTGACAGCAGATAAAGACGTTTGGAACCTTTTTCCTTCACTATCACTTTAGACATTTTGTGCTGTGAAATTGGTCTTTTTTTTTCTTCTTAGTTTACAGATAGTGAAAGCTGGTGCATCAGTCTCCTTGATGTTTCCCATCAGGCACCAAGAAATGACCAGGCAAAAAGCCAAGACTAAATGAGACAAAAAATTCAGCAATATTGTTTTTTCCTCAGCTTTTCATTTAGCTGGAATTTAACATTGACTCTGGAAAGTGGGAAAGACAGACTTTCTCTTAAAATGCTTTGCTTAATCAAAATTTGAAGTCTTCCTTTACTGTGGATGGAAAATACCCTCTATAATTATTCACTTCACATACTGTGATGTCTAAGGTCAAGGAAACAGTGAATGATTCAGTGTGACTCCAGAGCTACTAGACTCTGATTCCCTATAGAGTCCACTGCATCGATCCTGAATATAGACCATAAATTTGTCTCCTTTATCTATGCTATTTGACATACGTATCTTTCATCAGCACCAGAATCCCCTGGATTATTTGCCTGGATATCCCAATTGTTGGTAGGCAGTATGAGGAGTCCATGTACTGTGTTCTATGAGCACCCATTTCTGGCCTAGCTGAGCCACTGCAAGGAGCACAATTTTAAGTTGATACAGCCTAATGTCTGGGCTGCAGTTCATATGGGCTTCACCTAAAACTACACTGAAACCCTTATGAGAAATAGAAGGATGTCATAGGTGGTCTGGGTAAAGCTAAAAATAAGCTCTTCTTACTTACACTGAGAAGCAACTTAATATTCTATTACATATTATCTTTGGGTTCTGTTTATGTTATAGAGTGAAAAATTATACCAAGAAAGGCGTAAAAGATATGGAAGAAGTTAGTCTATTAGATTTACAAAATTTTTCATTATCATTTAATTTTATGTTCATCATTTTCTATTTATTAAAGATTTTTTTGAAGTTCATGTCTAGTTAAAGTACAATAACCACAGCATATATGAGTACTTTGAAAAATAAATTAATTGATTGGAAATAGATAACATTTGATTATTTCTAATTATGAACTAACATTCAAGACAAAGTAATGGTGTAATTATGAACTGGACTGAAGTAATTAGGGTATGAATAAGAAAAATTAGAAAATGAGAAAGTAAAATTTGCATACAGAAAATTTGAGAACACTTGAAGCTTTTTGATGTGTATTTTTCTGGGAAAATTCTCTTAACTTTTAATATACATTGTAGTGCAGAGAAATGTTCAGAAACTTTTAGTTCTTGGAAAAGTTCCTTTGCCATACCAGGGCCCTAAAGTCTGTTTAGATGAACCACTCCTTATAAAAGAGGCCTTTTAGAAAGACACATCTTAAGGTGCCTGGAAACAGACTGCTGTCAGGCAGGTTCCAAAATCATCACTGCTGAAACGATGTTCACAGTGAGCACAGCGTACAAGCTACAGGCAAATGTCTGTTTAAATTTTGTAATGTTAGATTCCCTGTGCAGTGAAGCATCACTAAGAAAGTTAAACAGAAGAGATGGTCAGTGTAACTTCTGTAGCACTATGCAGAAATTCTACTGATTCACACAGTAAGTATGAAACTTCATCAGTAAGCAAACCCTTGTTTTCTAATCGTGGAGGAAGAAAATTATGTTTTATTTGTTGAAGTTAAGATATTAATGATGTGAAAAAGTGTAAGATTCGACAATAAACAAAGTGGCTGCCTCCTGATATCTAGTATGCTTTTCACAAAGGGTAGAAAATTGACCAAAGAGCATGAATTTTAACATAGTAAAAACTGAAATTGAAAAATGAAAAAGATTTTCAACTTTCCAGAAATGTTAAATCCTCTTCTGGAGTTACACTAACGTGGAGAAGAAAATTCACAAAAGCTGAAGAGCAACTATTAAGTAGTTCGCTCTTTTTTATTTTTTTTTTAGAGCAATATGAATAATATCCAACATATTTGCCTTAATACTTTCTATTTTAGTGCCTTAGAGCACTACCAAGTAGATTTTTTTTTTTTGCATGAAGCTGTAGTGCAGCCTACACAAAGCTAAAAGTTGTGTCACAGTACTCCTATATGTAACCATATCTGATTCAGCCTATGGTGCCAGAGAAAGTAAGCATGGCATGAACATAGATCAAAAATTGTGTAGTTTTGGTTGCAATCCTAACTATTCCACCCTTCCACATACTGACATATTCAATAGTTGAAGTAATTTCATGTATATTCATGGTGGATATGAAGTGTGGGTAATACATGTTAGCAAAATATCTGGCAATAGAACTGCAGCAGTAAACTGATTAACATATGCAAATTGTATTATTAAATATTAAGAAAAGTTAATCTATAAGACAAAAGTTACTAATTCAAATTATGAGTAAAGGCCCACCATATAAAGCATTAAATCAAAAGTGAGTTTTAATAACCCGTTTTGAATAAACATTGCATAATGTTCCTGTACTGTACTGTCACAGAAGAATTATCTCATCACATCATACATTATCTCTTTTAGTCATGTTAAATGCTAAGGAAACGACATAAAAATCCAAGAATTAACCAAGTGCCATCTACTTGTAACTCTGTTCCATTTTATCATGGATTTTTCTTTGAAAAGTCATACATTACTCACTCAAACTGTTTGTTTTTGAGGCTGAGATAAACTCTTCTGTTTCACAATGCATTTTCCCTTTCAGACATTATTTTTTTTTGTATTTTGAAGTCTGGGAATTTTATGTTTAAACTGATATAATTAGTTCTCTTTTTAGTATCTTTTTAAAATGATTTTTTATAATGTATTATGTAAACCACAAACTGACAGTGTTTCAAAAAAAGGCCTTTCAGATTAGTGAAAAATAAATATATTTGCTATGATGAGTCCAGTATTCTCTGCTACCTCTCACATCCTTTGCCAGATGTTACAAAAATGTATATATATCTTTTCATAATTAGTTACTAAGAAATATGATTGAGAACAAAATATTTTATCATAGTGATTGTTCCTGTAATTTAGACATGTACTCTTGAAATAAGCACCAGTACTTTACTGGGTCTGCTAAGTAAGTAAAATATAATTTTCATAGATAGATCATTTTCCATCATAGGTATTTTAAGGAACCTAACAACTAATGAAACATGCTTGGTCATGTATCAACACAATTTAATCTAATCATAGAACGGTTTGGGTTGGAGAGGACCTCCTGCCATGAGGAGGGACACCTTACACTAGGTCAAATTGCTCAAAGCCCCATCCCATCTGGCCTTGAACATTCACAGTGATGGGCTGTCCACAGCCTCTCTGGCATGTTTCAGTTTCTCATTATCTTCAATGTAAAAAAACTCCTTCTTAAAAGTATTTCTTCATCTTTCTTATAAGCCCACTTTACGTATTGAAAGACCTCAGTAAGACTCAAGGTCTCCCTGGAGCTTTCTCTTCTCCAGGCTGAACAATCCCAAATCTTTCAGCCTTTCTTCAGAGGAAAAAGCTGTCTTGATAGGTGTTCAAACTGTCTTGATAGGTGTTCAAGATGTCTTGATAGGTGTTCAAGCTGTTTTATCAGTTTTGTGGCCTTCCTTTGGGCCTGCTCCAATAGGTTCATTTCTTTCATGTGCTGATGTGGTGGGTTGAAATTCCCCCCAATATAAAATTGCCAGAGCAGCCCAGTTGAAAACAAATGAAGCTATATTTACAAGCAAAACTACGATCTAAAATGTGTAATGCAATAAATATGTGCAAAATATACAGTATTTACATATATTTACAACACAAGAACCTCCCTGGACAAAACCAAAGGGTTACCAACAGCTTCCTCCTCTCCCCCCACTTCTACCTGTACACAGGACAAGAACAAGAGAAAGAAGAGCAAAGAGTACCTGTTAGTACTTAGCCACTACAGTGGAACACAACCAAGATCAGCAAGCTAGGAGAAGCCCCAGTTAGTATCTGCTAGAGCAAAGAAACCCAAAAAGATAAAGAGTTAGTGTACACAACTAACTTTATGTTAGGTATCAGACCAATAGGATTATTTAGACCTTATCATTATTTTCCCTTTTACATCCAATGGTGATTTATTTACATTCTACCACTTTCTGCTCAAGATCTGTGAAATTTTTTTCTGGACACAGCCTAAAACTTCCACAGCTGAAAATCCCAGAACTGGATGCATTACTCCAGGTAAGGTCAAATGTGAGTAGGGTAGAGAATTGTTTCCCTCCACCTGCTTGCCACACTTCTTTTTATGCATATCAGGATACAGTTTGCTCTTGGAAAAGGTAAGGGCTGTAATCTTATATTAGAAGAAATAAAATCTGTACAAAGTCCAAAAATTATCTTAGGAGGCAAAAGTTCACACAGTAGTCAACATTCAATCAGTTCCAGTTTCCTTAATGAAAGTTTGAAATGTGCAGACTCTCTAGAAGAATTTCTGTGCACATATGTACACAAATGTCTGCCAGTTGTTAGAATAAATGCACATGGCTGCTGAACCATCCAAATCATGGACATAAATATCCATCAAGTATAGATCTGAGAGGTGACTTTCTTGAACTTGTGGAAAAGATCACACTGTGCCTTTTTGGCTGTGAATTAACTGAATAAAAACACGTCACAAATAACTAGAAGCTTCATGTAAAGCTGCACTGTTTATGGAATCTTCAGCTTTTATTTTCTGTTCTGGATAAAGCTTCTGGTCCTGAATTCTTATCTGGTATTTTTAGAAGAACACATTTCAAGCATAGGGCTCAATTTTCAGAAAAGCTTACTCTTTTAAGTGTGAATACAACATATGTTGGGCCCTGTGTGAAGTCTGAAAGCAGTTAGATTAATATAGCATAGTCTGCTGCTTGAGATCCAAAGGGATTCTAGTCTATCAAAGGATGACTGGAGCACAATTAACTGTTAGCCAAGTCTTCCTCCCTCATTTGCATCCTACACAACTTAATGTATTTCTGTTCTCTTCAGCTGTCTGTCAGCATCTGAACCTACAATTTTCATGAAGCATGAAATTCTAGAGCTAAGAAGTGTGCCATCGTTATGGCTTCAGTTCTGTAAAGTGAATTCTAAAAATCATAAAGAGAAGGAGTTTTGCCTGTGGGCTGATTTTAGTAATATTTTTGTCCTATAAAGTCTCTAACACATGGTAGATGTAGTTGGCTGTGCTTTAGTTATGCTCTTATGTTAATCCAAGCTCCCAATTTCCCTTGGAAAAGTACATTTCTTTCCCTGTTTTCAGAGGCTGAAGTGGTAGCTTCATTTAAAACAGGTGGGGTGAACACCTGCTTGGTCATCCTACTCACTGTAGGACCTCCTACTCATCCACTCCTTACTGAGAGCATGTGTAAAACCACCAGCTATAATGCTTATGTTTTTCAGCAGGGGGACCTTAGCTGCCTCTCCATGTAGGCATTCAGAGATGATCAATAACCTCTAATATATCACTGTTGTCCACCTGAGTCCTTCTAGACAAGCCCTATCTGGAGTAAGGAATTTAGGAAGGACAGTAGAGAGACTATACATGTTATGTTTTGTAGTAAAAGTTTGAGCTATATGAGATATTATTTTTCTTTGTGTTACAAATCCATTACAAACTTGTGTTATTATTAACAAACTTTCATGCAGCTAAACAGAAATGCCTACTTAACTCACATAAGCTTTAAAAAAAGTCAGTAGAGTTTTAAGACTGCAAAACTCACTCATGTCTGCATGTTGCTGCTGACTCATATCATACAGAACTGCAACAGATCATTTTCCAAGAGATATGGTGTGTATCTTGCTTTTTTATTATTATTATCATCATTGTTATTAAATTTGCTTTGTGGTTGTACAGTAAAATACCCCAGTGTTTTTCCAATCATTGTCTAAGCTAAGGCTAACTTCACAAGTGTTTTACTTATTAAAATTTGGTGATTTTAAAAGAGGAAGTATAGAACATGAAGCCTATATGGCATTTTCATTATCTCTCTCTCTAGTTCTTGCTATTAATTGTCTTTCCTTTGGTTGGTGATGTCAAAATCAGTCCTAAGTAACTGACCAGATTTTACTCATACAAGATCAGGTGTTTTCTCATGAGCTATTCAGTCACCTTTACCTGACATTTCTCTTTCTTCTGTAGGTAATGATGTCTCTTACAGTGCAAGACCTGAACTGTGCAATTTCTTCTGTGAAAACTTGAACCCCTTTCCCTTGTCCCTTTCCTTTTCCTTGTTTTAGCTGGGTTTGTTGGTTAAATCCATAGTTCAGTTTTACTCAAATATCTATTTTTTGTTCTCATCTTTCTCACTAAAATTTATTGTCATTTATATTCAGAAGTGTCCATACCCTCTCTGTGTTGTATAACCTGAAAAAATATCCAAAACAAGGTACAGAAGGCTTCTTTTCACTTTCCTGTATTTGTTTTTGCATCCTGCAAATCCTTGCAAATTACATCCTGAACAAGAAAGTAAGATTGTAGCTAAGCAATTGCTACTCATTGTCTGAATTCACTGTTGTTTGCTTTTATTATGGTTATGTCTAAAGACCGCATGAATGAGGAGCTGTCTTGCAGAATGCTGTGTCTGTTGTGATGTCCAAGGTCATAAAATTATTTCTATTCAGCTCTTGATACAGTGTTAGTGATGTTTAAGTACACATTTGCAGGCAGGTGTGAGCCCAAGTGCTCTTCTAAATCGAGGTCTTAGTCTCTGCTTTAGCAATCAGATCTGTGAGGGTGTGTAATGTTATTATCATGATCACTCAATTGTCAGCTCTAAGTAAATGTTTTTGCTAAAGTATTTGCTGAAAAACTGTATTGCATATAGAATGTGCACCTCTGTAGGCAGAAAACTGTTCTTAATTCATTAGAAATTGCATGCATACACTTAAAATGTGGAGTACAAGCCCTATGAGGAGAGGCTGAGGGAGCTGGGGTTGTTTAGCCTGGAGAAGAGGAGGCTCAGGGGTGACCTCATTGCTGTCTACGACTACCTGAAGGGAGGCTGTAGCTGGGTGAGGGCTGGCCTCTTCTCCCAGGCAACCAGTGACAGAACAAGAGGACACAGTCTCAAGCTGTGCAAGGGGAGGTTTAGGCTGGATGTTAGGAAGAAATTCTTCCCAGAAAGAGTGATTGGTCATTGGAATGGGCTGCTCAGGGAGGTGGTGGAGTCACCGTCACTGGAAGCATTTAAAATAAGACTGGATGAGGCATGGCTGAGTTGATTAGATGGTGTTGCGTGATAGGTTGGACTTGATGATCTTGAAGGTCTTTTCCATCCTGGTTAATTCCATGATTCTGTGAAAAAGAGGTGTGACTCCGCCGTCCTAATTAATAGCCGGTATGTTTGCGTAGATCCTAGATTGATAGATCCTAGATTCAAATACAATTTGAATCTAGGTAAAATTGTAAATAAGTAAAATTGTATTTGAAAAGACTTTTCAAAAGTAGTCTTAATTCTTTGAAATATATGCAATTTTAATTATTTACTTGTGTTATGTACCTATATACAAATATTCACACACAACCTTAATGAAGTGTTCACTACCCAACAGCACATCTGTTAATAAGCCATTATTTGACAAAAGTGAGTCCTATCCCACAATGTGGCAAAGTAATCCTTCAAGAAAACTAAGGGAGCTGTAGCTGTCTCTGCTCTCTCACTCCAGTATCCACTCAGTCAGAAGATTCTAGTGGCTTTTAATGTTATATTCATTGAGAAAGTTTTTTCCTAGTTGTGGTTGGCACTTAAAGGTAGCTTTAAATTATACATGCACTAAGTTTAAGTTGTAAACACTTCAAATTCAGGGTTTATAACAAGAGAATCTGAGGGTACAGATGATAACTTTAAAATTACCTTAGTCTAGATTGATTAATTGTAATTAATCTTGATTGATTAAATGTAATTTTTTAAAAGTAGATGTCCTCACAGCAGGTGGCAGTTGATTATTGCTTAGGGAAGGAGGTAAACAAATCCAGGTGGCTAAACAGAGTCAATAGGTTAAACAGAAAAAAACCCAAAGGCTAAGATTGCTAAAACTGCAGTCTAAGACCACTCCAATGGTCTGCTCATAATGACAGAGAGTGGCTTAAGCAAATTTCTGTCTGAAATGAGACACATAAAGGGGAATGAAGAAAAAAAAATGTTAACTTCTACTTTGTGAAATAAACACACACACACACAAAATCCAGTCTATTTTCTCTACTAAATAAGCTGAAATGACCTAATTTTCTCCCAGAAGAATGTGCAGTAGACTAAAAATTATTCCTTTCTATGCAAGAGAAGGGCACTAGAGAAAGTAAATGCCACATGAGAGGAAGCTTTCAAATAGTACAGCAAATTCTTGCTACATTTAGTTTTGCTTTAATAAGAGAGGTGATAGAATTCTTCCTTCAGTGCAGTAATGGGAATACAACCTTGAATTCAGAGTTTGTAATAGCTTTGCTTTTTATTTTCTAATAGAATAAGAGCTATTATGGCCCCTTGATAAAACAAAGTGTGCTGAAAGCCACAGACTTAGGAAGGAATTCTAAATTAAAAGCACTCATTAAGGGTGTTATGCTCTCTTGTGGCTCACCTCTCTCAGAAGAGCATTTCTTCCACCTGGCTTGCTCTTCTCCACTCTGTCCACTCCTTGTAGCAGTTATTTTCTTCGGTCTCCCACTCCCTTCAATTCCCATCCCAAATAAAGGCTATTTACAAAAGGCTTCCTAAATAGCAAAAAACAGAAGTTCCTAATCATAAGATCTGCTGCTATAATAATGCCATTAACTATTAGCTTCTACCTCCACTGTGCTCAGTTACCAACTGCTGCTATCATCATGTTAACAGAAATCAATGAAAGTGATTTTTGGTCTTTGCCAGTTGTGTTAATGCTTCTTGTTACAAATACTCCACTACCTAAAGCTATCTTCACCTCTGCCACTCACATACTAGCCTGTGCAAAAGATTTCTAACTACCCCCTTTTGGTTTTCATTTGAGCAATTGGTGTTTGGTTGGTTGTTTTTAATATGGTCCTGATGGTGAAGTTAACATTTTAGCCTATGATTTTCCAGATAATAGATTTTGAGCTTGGTGATTAAAATAGTTTGAGACATGTTGATTTCACATTAATAAAAGTGAACATGGTGTTAGGAATGTTTAAGGCCATAGGTATCTCCTCCTTAGATTCCCACTCTGACACATCCAGACAAGAAATATTGGCTGCACTCCATTTTCTTGAATGATATCAGGATGATATAGCCTTCTGTTGGAGTTCATTTGTCTTCAGAGGCTGAAACTCATTTTTGTATTACAATATCATATGAAGAGACAGCCTGCAAGCCCTTGCTAAGCCTCCTAAACCACCTATGATATCACAGGACGTGTTGTTAAATGCAACCAATTCTAAGCCAGTTACTACCCAAAACTGGGAGCAAGACCTAATAAACCTGCCTCTCTTTGCTGAACTACTGATCAGCAGAATCTGATTTTAGTCTCAGGGAAAATAAAGTGTTTGACCATTACATAATGTCAATAAGTATATTAACCTTCTCTTGGGTATCAGTGTGCTACAAAATACAAAGCCTTTTTGTTGTTTGTTGTTGTTTGGTTTTGTTTTTTTTAATAGATTAAATACAGTTGATGTGTTCCAGTTTTTTTGTCTCCAAAATTGGAAGAGAAGGGCAGCAAAGCTGGTGAAGAGTATAGAGGACAAATCTTATAAGGAATGACTGAAAGAACTGTGATTTTTAGTCTCAAGGAGGCTGAGGAGAGGCTTTATTGCTCTCTATAACTACCTGAAAGGAGATTGTAGTGAGTGGGAGTCAGTCTCTTCTCTCTAGTGTTGAATGATAGGATGAGAGGAAATGGTCTCAAGTTCCACCGGGGGAGGTTTAGATTGGATGTTAGGAAAAATTTTCTTTAGGAGAAATGGGGTCAGGTGTTGGGATTGATTGCCCAGGGAGGTGTCACCGTCCCTGAAGATACTCAAGGAATGTGTGTACACGGCACTTCAGGATGAGGCTGAACGGGCATGGTGGTGTTAGTTTGGTGGTTGGATTCAGTCTTAGAGGTCTTTTCCAACTAAAACAATTCTATGATTTAATTCTATGAATAAGGTGGGATATCTTTTATTCTACCATATACCTTATTCTGTAAAGCAAATAAAAAAGTTTTGTTGTTTGGTTGTTGTTATTTTTTTTTCTTCTCTTCTTGTATAGATTTACCAGAATTAGGATTAGGTAGATTTTGAGCTCCTTCATTTCTTCCATCTCTTCAGAGTACTGTGATGTGGTTTCTTTATCCAGCTGAAACTGTATACATGTCAATACTTAATTCCATTCAGAATTGTTAAAATACTTCTTCACACACAGTCACAGAAAGCTTTAGGTAGACCAAATTTCTGTATTCTTGTAGAGATCAGGAAGAAAATAGATTTTTCCTATATCCCCAATATTAAGATTCAAAGATTTCAGGTCTTTTCCTCTCACAAAAGGAGAGCATATGGACTTAATTAATCTTCAAAGAAGTTTTTTTGGCATTTTTCCTTCTTCCTCTCCTTATATTCCTACTTTCTCCAAATGTGTCACTTGATCATTTCTAAATTTTTAAATCACCCAACTCTCTACTCTCTGTTAGATGTGTTTGTGCCTAGCTGGTTTTTTTTTTTTGGAAAAAGAAGTAGTTAACTGTGACTTAACAAAAGAATTGCCTCAAATACTAAGCAGTGGAATTAAACAGATTGTGAATACAAGAATACGCTGTTACTCTTTTAACTGTAAAAAAGCACATCTTTAAATGTAGACTTAGGAAAGGATTATTTTGGTGGTTTGATTTTCTTTCCCACATTCTGCCCACTGTCCACTATGACAGAGTCAAAAATGAATAAAAAAGGCTAGAAGAAGAAAGCTTAGAGACAAATGAAAAGTGACAGAGGGAAGGTACTTCAGAAACTGGTATGTTTCTACAGAGGGTCTTAAAAAATGTATTTAAAAATGTCAGAGCTTTTTGAAGTTGAAATAACTTTAAGTAGCACGGTCATATATTTTCACAAAATATCAAGCCTGACAGAGTCTATAGATTAAGAATGAGGCATACTCATTAAAATGAATACATTTTACAAATAAAGAGTATGTGAAGCACTTCAGTCACTGGTATTTGGTAATGCTTGGTTATTTTCTCTATATTACCTTTTGTGGCACATTATAGAGCTGATTTAGAACTCATTCAGACTAAGAAATAAAGGAAAGTTAACTTCAAAAGAAGTCTTATTTCATTTTTCAGACATCAAATCTAATACTCTGAAAAGAAAATAATAAAAAGTCTGGACTTAAATCAAGCATGATATGGGTGTAGGCCAACGTTTTTACCCTCAGACTTAGTAGACAATAAAGCAGTAGACTTTAGAAAATTCTGTCATGCAATCATTTTTATCCAGGATAACTCTATTCTTCAAACATCATGATTGTCATTCCACATTCTTTGCTATCTTCTACAAAATAATGTAGAATAGAATAAGGAAGTAGGTGAATAGTAGAGTAACACACATAAGTACCACAATATTAAGTACCCAATAGGCATCTTGTGCCAGCACAGTATTAGGTTAGGCTAACTGGAAGTAAGACAAGCAGGAAATACTAGAGATATCAGAAAGAGGTGAACTGGAGCTCCCCATAGGAAAAAAAGGTCAGAATAAATAGCCTGAGTGCAAAGCAGCTCATAATTCACAGCCTATAAACTTGCATGACATCCTATATAGATTTTGGTAGCTTAATATTAGTATTTAAAATGAAGAAAGAAACTTCCGGTGTGAGGGCATTGGTGTGATTGTGAGATTTGTTAATGCAGGAGTTCATAGCCTCTTGAAACTCATCATAACTGTTAAGACTTTCTTCACAGGAGAGTAAAATTCACTACTAGCTAAGCAGTGATAACTGTTAAAATCTTTATATCTTACTTCCCCCCTTTTTTTTCTTTGCACTTAGTCACCATCACAAGTGTATATGCTTCATATCATTGTATTAAGGAGTATTCTATGTGACTTTTTGTACTGGGTCCAGCTAGGGTGGAGTTAACTTTCTTCATAACAGCCTGTATAGTTCTGTGCTTTGTATTTGTGGCTAAAACAATGTTTGTAACTCACTGATAATTCAACTGTTTCTAAACAGTACTTGCACAGGGCCAAGGTTTTCTCTTTTCCCCCATTCTGACTCAGCAATGAGTAGGATGAGGGTGGGTAAGAAGCAGGGATGGAGTCTGGTCAGCTGATACAAACTGGCCAGGAGAGTATTCCATACCATATTACATCACGCTTAACAATAAAAAAATATTGTAAATGCTTGTAACTAATCTTACTGGGGAGATGTTCTTGAATCTTTGTAACTCTTTAGTACAGTTTGGAAGTGCAGGTGTCAACAAAAGCTCAGTGGAATCTCTGTGTTTCGAGACAAGTTAGTGGATGTGGACGTGTTTGCTCATATCCAACCGTATTTCAGAGATGACATTAATTTCAAGAAAGTCATGTTTAGGAAAGGAAATTGTGAGCACCTTTTGGCAACAGATCATTCCTGAGCTAAGAAGGGACCAGATCCCTAGATCATTGCACATAAATGTAGTGTTCTGATAGCAGTCACATCAAGTTTTCTACACAAACGTTTAGAGGTGAACGTGTTTCTCTCTTCATCAAGTTAGGATAATCCACTGAAGATTCACTAAATGTGTGAACTTGGGATCATTACGGAACTTGTGTAAAAAAAAAACAACATGTAAAGCAACACAATATATGTATATAAAGTAGGCTTGTAAAAAACATGAGGCATGAACAACTTTGCCAGGTTGATGGTCCATCTATCCAGGTAATCTCAATGGGATGTTCTGTCTCTCAGTGCAAGATGTCACTCAGAAAGCACATACAAACCTGGTTATCCCACAGCCTAATAACTTTAATTGTCCTCTTCTGTACCCTCCTCAATAGGGTATATACTCTGGTATATACCAGAGAATAGAAATCCAGATCCAGATAGAACCAGAGAATAGAAACTGCCCATTCAGCAGAAGCTACACTCAAAGTGAAGTGTCCCAAGGATTTTACATAGCATTTTAAGTACATTTTAATCATGCCTTATTTATTGTTACCATTAACTCTCTTAATAACATCCTGTGTCAGTGTGAGCTGAAATTCCGCACCACCACCACTCCCCGCGCCCCCCCCCCCCCCCCCCCCGACAATAACCAGGCTAGCTCAGTCTGGAAGCAAATGAAAGCTGTATTTACAAGCAGAATCTACAATCTATGATGAAATGAAATGAATATGTACAAATATACAAAATTTACAACATTTACAAATATATACAATCAACAGAAAAGCACAACCAAGCTCCCTTTGCTTCCCTCCCCAAAGGGGACCTTTCCCAAGGGGCCTCTCTTCCAGGGGCCTCCCCCCCAGACCTCCCTGGCAGAAAGCAGAGTTAGCTAAAGCAGAGAAGTTGCTAACTTAGCTAGCCAAGGTCCGTGTGTTATCTTTAGCCAGAAGAGAAGAAGAAACAGCAACCAGACACCCCAGCAGGCTGCCCCAACTGCAGACTGCAGACTCCCCACTTTGTTTTGAGTAATAGTTCTTAAACGTTTCTGTCTATCCAATGGAAGTGTTTAGAACAATCAGTATTTTGCTTTCTTACACCCAATAGTGACTTATTTACACTTTCACTTTCTCTGCTTGAACTTTGCAAAGAAAAATTAAAAAGACAGTTTCAAACCATCACACATCCTCAATATTTTCTTTGCTTTCCTGGCTGCTGTCATGCACTGAATTGAAAATTTCAGATGACTTGTTAACCATTCTGCCAGGATCTTTTTCCTGAGTTGTAACTGCTACTTTCATCTTAGCATCATGTAGTTGTATTTTAGATTTATTTTTTTGCATCCCCTAGATTTATAATCTTACATTTCTCTACACTGAAGATCATATTCCATCATTTTTTCTCATTAACTCAAGTAAAAGCGAAACTTCTAGCTAAACCGTCTTTAATGCATCTGACCGTAACCAAAGCTTAACATTAGGAACAAACTTGGATATTTCACTGATTATTCCTTTGTTGAGGTCATTGCTGAAGAAGCTAGCTAGAAGCAGGTCACACAGACTCCACTGCAGATTCTTCTCTACTTTGAAAAGTAAGAACTAAGCTCTCTTTTCTGTACATAAACCAGCTTTATGGGTCCCCATTAAGGCACATATCCATCAATTTTGTGGCAGCTTAGCTTCTTTAATACTTCATCATGTGGTATCTTGCTAAACTATTTTGAAAATGGATATATTTTCACCATATCCCTTTATCTAAACGCTATTGACATCCTTACAGCACATAATTCTGAAACGCTGATTAAATTTACAAAACTTTCAAAAAGGCACATAGATTTTGCTCATCTAAAAATATTGGCAGTCAAAAGCAGGGCATTTTCTTGCATATTCTCCCCCTTGCGTTTTACTATTCAAATTAAAAATCTTATATTTGTATCACTGAGTTTGTGTATATTCACAGTTTCTTTCAATACGATTTATTTTTTTAATTGTGTTTCCCAAATAATTTCTTCATTGTTACATGCAAAAGTTCCCATTATTGTAGAGAAGAGTAATCAGTGAGTATTTTAAGGAACAAAGAATTTTAATAATTAATGCCTGAATCACTCATCATTGACAGAAAATATTTTTTGTGCATTATGTTGCAATTTAGCCTATGCATTTTGATAGTTTTCTAATTCATTATGCATTTTTTAATAATTTCCCTTTTCTTTTAACTTTTTAAGGATTTCTGGTATTGCTTTAACTTAGTTTGCAGGTGTTTTATCCAGATTTTATTTTTCTTCTATATTTCTTCTCTGTCCTTCCAATATATTCCTTCTTTAATTTACATCTCAGTAAATCTAAATCTCATTTTGACAGAATATTTCCTAATTATCTGTATTTTTATTTTTCACTGAGAACTGATCTTTTTAGAGAATGTTACTTATTACAAATGATGTGGAAATTCAGCTTTTGTACCTTATATAATAAATGGTTTGTCTCCATCTCTGTGACTTTTGATTGAGGAAGAGTGTTCTGCTAACTTTCCCAAGGTAAATGCGATTAACTATCCCATTTTCGCTGTTTCAGAAGGATCATGCTTTTAATGTATTTTTAAAAACCAGTTTTTAAATAATTTTCCAAGAAAAATATCTATTTTTTCCAGATAAATCCTAGTCAAAACAACTGAAATTATACATAGCAATAAATGCTATGTATACAATAGCAATAAATGCTACTGATGATTCTATTATCCTTTTATTTCACAAATTTATACACTTTGCATAAATATTATTTTTGCTTGTATAGTTGCCTTATTGAAACATTTAATAGGCATTTTACTAGACTGCTTCACCCTGAAAAATTGCCTTCTTTCTGTGTATTTGATTATTCATGTGATCCACTTATGACTGCAGTGAAAATTATTGTTCTGAGAAATTATGCTGTTTTCAGCCTCCACATACTCTGTTTTTGAAAACACTGCAAAAATGCATGTGACGCAATTTAACTTTATAATTTATGACCTCCTTTTACGCTAGGATAAACTTGATTTCAAAGATAAAATGTCAAGGATAACTAGCAAAACCAAATATTACTGCATGGGGGAAGGAAAGGGCATGCTGGTACAAGCAGGACATTAGTGCCCCAAATAAAAGTGTAAGCTTATTGAAGATATATTTGTTACAATGCAGAAGAATATTTTATTTAAAACATAATAATAATTAAAGAAAAAAAACCCAACAATTAATAGATTTAAATAAACCAGATTTATTTCTCGTGTCTGTTCTTTTAGAAGACATATTTTATTATTATTGTTTATTAATTCTGGAAAGCAAAAAGAAACTTGGGCTTAATACTTGTTCCAGCAGATGTGGGATTCTACTAACTCAGCATTGAGAGATTCTGAATGCTACATCTATGTTGCCCTGACACCCTGAATCTCTGAAAACTTCAACATATAGAGCCTTATTCCTTCAGAGTCTTGGAGGCCAGTTTCTAGCAGACTGTGCTGAAGTGATTTTGTCCTCAAGAGAATAATTCAAATAACCCTAAATATAGAGAGATTTTTTTTCCTGTTGACAGTTACAGGAAAATCTTGCAATATAGTTACACCCTAGTAGTGATACATTAGAATACATGTATAACTCAATTTAATTTCTAAATTAGAAATTAAAGATAATAATTTTGTGACAAAAAAGTTTAATTTTATACTTATATTTTAAAGAATTGACAGAAGTATGAGAGAGGGTATTGCACTCTTTTTTATCAACAGCATATTACCTCTCCATTCCACTGCTGTAAGCTTTTATCGCTGCTGTATGTAAATGGAAAAGAACAGAGATTTCAAATCCATTTGCTGTACTAGTACTTAATAAGACATGTTTTTAAAGGTAAATTGATTCTAAATGGGTTGCTTATGCAAAGCATGGAAAAATAATGGTGTTTATAGGCAGTATAGTGATTACAGGGGTTTGGCAATTCTGTTGTAATAATAGACATAAGTATTACCTGGAAATGGCTGAACATGTTATTTACTTGAATAGTGAAAGTAAGATAGATAAATACAAGCTCAACTGCTGACATATTTCTAGACTTAAAAATTCTTGTTGAACTATACTAAAGTATCCCCTTCCTGTTCCTTGTCCTTCTCTTCCCATGAGGGAAAGAATATAAGGTGAAAACTGAAATATTGGTCTCATCCACAAGGATTTCTTTAAGGTCTGATTTTTGGGAGCATTGGCATTTGGTTTGGAGTTTTTTTTGGGTTTTAGTTGTTGGTGTTTTTTTTTTTTACTTTTGCCAAGTTTCAGTCTTGCATAAAAGAGCATGAATATTTTTTTTTAATATATTTGGGGTTTATATATTTTTTATATATTTTAATATATTTGATTGTTTACTTAATTTTCTTCCAAAGCATGTAAAATCAATCAAAGCTGATTTACATTTGTATTTAAATACTTCCATGCAGAGTAGTCTTATGTCTCAGTTGTCCGTTTTTCATTGATTTTTTGGGTGGCAATTCTAATTTACAAATGTAGACAAACTGAGGCTCAATGCTTGTCCTAGAAAAAAAAGCTACACAATTTCAAATGTCATGTTAGCATTTAATCATAGAATCATTAGAACTGTTGAGGTTGGAAGAGACTTTTAAGATCACCAAATCCAACCACTTACCTAGAGCTCACAATCCCACCTCTGCTGCTAAACTACTGCCACTAAACCACACCCATACAGCTTTTAAATACCCCCAGGGATGGTGACTCCATCACCTCCCTGGGTTTTCTCTTCTCCAGGTTGCATGGCCCCAACTCTCTGAGCTTCTTCTCATAGAAGAGGTTCTCCAGCCCTCTGTTTATCTTCATGGCCTCCACTGGACCCACTCCAACAGTTCCATGTCCTTTTTGTATTGGGGTCCCCAGAACTGAATGCAGTACTGCAGATAGGGTCTCACAAGAGCAGAGAGGGAGAATTACCTCCCTCATCCTACTGGTCACACTTCTTTTGGTGCAGCCCAGGACATGGCTGCCTTCTGGGCTGAAAGTTCCCATTGCCATACACCAAGAGGAGAGCAACATGTTGCCATTCCTTAGGTACAAATGTTCCAGTACAAGCCTTGGGGCGGGGGGAACCTTACAGTGCATTTTGAAATGGTGTTTTATCCTGATGCTCTGCAGATGTGTGACTTTCTCTGTCATCTAAATTTATCTGTCTGATGCAGCACAGGATTTTGCTTTGAGATTTGCGACTTTAGCCATTTTTTTTCAGTCTATTGCACCCTAGTTGTAGATGTAGAGTGTTTTCAACCATGAAATCCTGACTCTCTGAGTCACAGCATTATGTGTTTCTCAATACCACAAGATTACAGAATCACAGAATCATCCAGGCCAGAAAAGACCTCTGAAACATCAAGTCCAGCCGTTTCACCCACTCTAACAAGTCTGTCACTACACCATGTCCCCAGGCACCAGATCTATGACTTTTTAAACACGTCCAGGGATGGCAACTCTGGGCAGCCCTACCTAGGCAGCCCATTCTAGTGCCTGACAACCCTTTCCATGAAATTTTTTTTCCTAATGTCCAGCCTAAACCTCCCCTGGTGCATCTTGAATCCACTCCTCATTCTGTCATTAATTATTTGTGAGAAGAGACTGTGTTCTGTTATAATTGATATGAGGTATTTTTTCTCATTTTTAATAGACAATAAAATAAAGAAGTTGTCAATAATTTTAACAGAAAAGTATAAAACTTTTTACCATTCAACATCTTGGTGGTATTTAAATTGTTTTGAGAGAGAAAGTCTTACTCCAGTAGTACTCCAGTGGTTAATGGGGAACAATAGGAACACAATGATCAGAATTTTAATTCCTGTTCAAAAACTGAAGTTCAGTTATATGAACCTTTGAGAAAGTAGTTGCATGCTTAGTTGACCTCATTTTCAAAATCAAAGAGCATTTTCCTCATCCTTCTGTGCTGTCAGCTGCTGTTAAAATAATTCCTAAGAAAAGATTAAGAAACTCATTGTACATTCTTTCTTGTCAAAAGTCCAATGTGAAAGGTTAATTTGGTACAAGAAACTAAATGGATTATTATAGAAGTCTAACCTGGATGCCTTTGCACACATGTTTAAAAGAATATAAATTCTCTTTTGTGGAGTAGTTATTCCGTGGGTCAGTTGCAGAGGACAAGAAAATACGAGCTATCACATCATTTAGTGACACATCTTTTGATCTCTGTTATCTTGTTTGAGGGATATTGAAAGATCAGTTTACAAACAAGTTTACTTATCATCCCTTTCCTCCAAAAAAACCCACACAGTTGTTGCCTATTGGTACATTAGGTGTAAAGTGATATTTTTCAAAGGATTCTGCACTGACACAGCTCTTCTTCCACCAGTCAGGCTCAGCTTCTACTGAATGTTTTACCACAAATTTCAAAAGAAAAGGGGAAAGACTGAGACTGAATGTTTTTAGAAGAATGTGCAGAATATTTTTGACACTGAACAATGTCATGCTGTCAAAATGCTTGGTAGTATGTACTTAGAGAGAGCAAGCTTATGCTTACATGTGACACATTGAGTACTAAGTAAATGCTTATCAGTGCTCTTTTACATCTTCTTTGCCTCATCTTGATCCTCATTTTGTGCACTATTTATATGAGCGAACTGCCAGGATTTCAGATTTACTTCTATCTTCTTTAAATTGAATATGCTATGTCTGACCTGTGCATCTGATTTTCCTTTGGATGGTGGTCAACCAGAAATAACCCTTATAACATGGTAACAACTGGAATAAGAACAGAGATATTTGCTAGCTGATCTGCAAAACAGAGGATAGAAATGCTCATCAATTTCCATGATCTTCAATCAACGAAGTGTTTAGTAACAGACCCAGGTAACCAGCAGCAGAATGAGGGGACACAGTCTCAAGTCATGCCAGGGGAGGTATAGGCTGGATATTAGGAGGAAGTTCACCACAGAGAGTGATAGCCTGTTGGAATGGGCTGCCCAGGGAGGTGGTGGAGTCACCGTCACTGGAGATCATAGAATCATAGAATCAGTCAGGGTTGGAAGGGACCACAAGGATCATCTAGTTCCAACCCCCCTGCCATGGGCAGGGACACCTCACACTAGATCAGGCTGGCCAGAGCCTCATCCAGCCTGGCCTTAAACACCTCCAGGGATGGGGCCTCAACCACCAACCTGGACAACCCATTCCAGGCTCTCACCACTCTCATGCTGAAGAACTTCTTCCTCACGTCCAGCCTGCATCTCCCCACTTCCAGCTTTATTCCATTCCCCCTAGTCCTATCACTATCTGATAGCCTAAAAAGTCCCTTCCCAGCTTTCTTGTAGGCCCCCTTCAGATACTGAAAGGCCACAAGAAGGCCCTCCTCTGGACACGTTCCAGCATGTCCATATCCCTCTTGTAATAGGGGCTCCAGAACTGGACACAGTACTCCAGGTGGGGTCTCACCAGAGTGGAGGAGAGGAGGAGAATCATCTCCCTTGACCTGCTGGCCACACTTCTCTTGATGCATCCCAGGATCTGGTTGGCTTTTTGGGCTGCAAGTGCACATTGACAGCTCATGTTGAGCTTCTCATCCACCAGCACCCCCAAGTCCCTCTCCTCAGGGCTGCTTTCCAGCCAGTCACTGCCCAGCCTGTATTTGTGCTTGGGATTGCCTCAACCCAGATGCAGGACCCTGCACTTGGTCTTGTTGGACCTCATGAGGTTGGCTTGTGCCCACCTCTCCAGCCTGTCAAGGTCCCTCTGGATGCCATCCCTTCCCTCCAGCATGTCTGCTGCACCACACCGCTTGGTGTCATCAGCAAACTTGCTGAGGGTGCACTCAATGCCACTGTCCATGTCACCAACAAAGACGTTGAACAAGACTGGTCCCAGGACTGATCCCTGTTGGACTGTATGATCTTGGAGGTCTCTTCCAACCTGGTTGATTCTATGATTCTATGACAAATGAAATTACATACATGAAATCAAAGGTCTTAATGCTTTCGTTCATATTTGAACATGGTATTTCCCATTTTTCATGGTTTTTTTTAGACACTATTTTTTTTAATATATATCAGGAATAACGGTTAGCTAACTAGCATGGACAAACTTGGGAAAGATTTCTGGAGACTACAGACAAGGAGGAGGATGTATTTTATCACCTGTACACTTAAAACCAATACTTTTCACCACACTTCTCAGAGGTTATAGATACCATCAAATAGTTTACATAGGATGAAAAGAGGTCATACTAACCTGTTTCTAATTCTTCATTTCAGACATTTTGTGTGTGTGTGTTTATGTTGTGGCTTCTTAACATGCAAAGAGATGCAAAGTTCTTATTTGAAAACTTCTTTAGAAGCAAATATATAGTGATGAATCCCGTGTTTCCAGGATAGAATAAGTACTTTATGTTTATTCTATAATTCTAAATAAAAGCTAAGGAAGACACAACAGCACCGTTTCCCTACCATTTTATTCTTCCAAGCTTCCATATTTGCCTATAAGGCACAAATTTATATGCACAGTAATGCCGCTGTAATTGCTTTTATTCATAGTTGTGGTAAATTTACTGCTCTTTGAAGCTACTGCTCCATGACAGCCTTTGTGTTAATTCAGTGACAGCAGAAATAATATTTCTACTTCCTTTTGACCTTTGTCTTTTACCTGCTTAATTTGCCATTTGCTGTTATCAGTTAAGATTCTGATTCTTTCCCATCTGTGTGCACTATCTGTTCCTTCCTCATCCCATTTACTTGTCACAGGGATCTTTGTATTGGCAGGCTCTTTTCATTACATTTCATTCCTGCTATTTTGTTTCCCTCTGTCGTCAGCCTCCACTAACTAGGGATTGGTTTGTTGATTGCTATAACCTTCACTTTATTCCTATCATCCACACCTTTTTCCTGCTAATAATAAAGGGGAATATGAGAAAGCATGTGCATATAGGAGTACAAAACCAGCTAACAAATTCCATGTGTTTTAGCAATTTATTTTCTGAATAGAAGGTACCATTCAGCTCAATTAATTTTAACTTGATATGTATGTTGAAGTATTTATGATTTTTCTTTAATTGATGAGGAAAGGTTGACTGACTCCAGAAGAAAATTATTTTCCTCACTGTTAGATCTCCAGCTAGGTGAAATCTTCCTTTACTCTGAGTGTTAGCTGTAATCTCATCTGCTGAAGTAAACTGAATTCAGCAGAGATTTCCTTTCTGGATACCCTTAATCTGACCCACTTTTCATTATAATCTATTAAAAAACACATCTCTCTGATTCTGAGTTAATATAGAATTCTCTGATTCTGTGTTGAAAACTGCTGGGAAAGTAAGTCAATGTTGTCCTGCAGCTACCTGGAGTCAGGCAAAATATTGGTTGATCTGGAAAGGAACCTCAGTGATCTCCTGTGAAATTTTTCTGGGTGTGTTTAAACAAGGGAAGTTATTATTTTGTTGTTCCTTCCTTATTTTGGTTTTGGTATTTTGGATTTTTTTGGGTTTGGTTTGTTTGGGGTTGTTTGTTTTGTTTGGGGGAGGTTGGTTGGGGTTTTTTTGTTTGCTCTGTTTGATTTCTTTTTGTGGGATTTTGTTGTTATTTGTTTTATAAAAAAGATCTTCTAAATTATAGGACAGGTGATACATTGGACTTTTGCTTTCTGTGCAGTTGTTTTTTTTTTTTCACCAAGCCAGTCTGAAGAATTACAACTGTTAATGACAGCAGTGCTTTTAAAATTATTTTCCTTATATGGCTGATTAATATGGAGACAGGTTAGTTCCCAGAAATTTCTTTGGGTCATTTAATTGAACAGATGATTTTAATCCATGTATGAATTCTCCTCAAGGGCTGCATAAAAACTGTAGGGAGTTTATGTACATTTCCAAACCCCCACCCCCCCCCCCTTTTTTTTTTTATTACAGGCTTATTGGAAGTCAGAATTTAATTAATTTTTTAATTTACAAAATGGCACAGATATTAGCTCATGTGACAGGAATCTAAAACTCATTGGAACCCTTTGTCGGTTTCTGTATGGTGTTCCATATAAAGTAAATGTATCAGTCACTTAATTGCAGTCAGTTTTCCATTCCTGTATTATTTTGTACATTATACATCCCATCTGTTTAGTGATCACCCTTAGGATATATTCCTTGTCAAGTGAATATGTGAAAGTTCTTCAGTAGTGCCCTAGAGCAAATACTCTTCTCAACTCCATGAGCAGGTCTTTCCAGTACCAGCAAATCCTTCAGTGTTGTGAGACCCACTAGACATCAACTCACAAACTTTCAACAACTGTTATTTCAATATATACTTAGAGTCTCAATTTGAAGAAAGCTTAGGGAGTGAAGGTACTAAGTGCCTCATCCAGTCTTATTTTAAACACTTCCAGCGATGGTGACTCCACCACCTCCCTGGCCACCCATTCCAATGGCAAATCACTCTTTCTGGGAAGAATTTCTTCCTAATATCCAATCTAAACCTCCCCTGGCACAGCTTGAGACTGTGTCCTCTCGTTCTGTCACTGGTTGTCTGGGAGAAGAGACCATCCCCCACCTGGCTACAGCCTCCCTTCAGGTAGTTGTAGATAGCAAAAAGGTCTCCCCTAAGCCTTGTCTTCTACAGACTAAACAACCCCATCTGCCTCAGCTGCTCTTCATAGGGCTTATGCTTCAGCCCCCTCACCAGCTTTGTTGCCCTTCTCTGGACACGTTCGAGCAACTCAACATCTTTCTTAAACTGAGGGGCCCAGAACTGGACACAGTACTCGAGGTGTGGCCTAACCAGTGCTGCATACAGGGGCACAATGACTTCCCTGCTCCTGCTGGCCACACTGTTCCTTATACAGGCCAGGATGGCATTTGCTGCTTTGGCCACCTGGGCATACTGCTGGCTCATGTTCATCCTACTGTCAACCAGCACCCCCAGGTCCCTTTCTGCCTGGCCTGAGTGGTTATACTTGTTACATGACCCTGCAACCAGGGTGGGAGATTTGGTTTTGTTTTGGATGGGTTCAGCTGTTTGGATGGATGGTTATGTTTTTCATTAGCTCAAACAGTCTGTCTTTTGCGGGGGGAAAGTAGACATTGCTACATCATAGCTTTCACTTGAGTAAAACACAGGTCTTTCATAATTTATTCAACATTTTTGTATTCTATATCACATTTTTTTCATCAGCTGTACTTTAATTTTAAGAAAAGAAGTCATTGCTTACATATTTAATACTGTGTGCACTGTTAAAAACTTGTAATCTTTTCCAACTTCAGAATAAGAAATACTATCTTAGAAAACTCAAGATTCAGGAAGTCCTGGAAACAAGCAAAACCAGTTTATACAAAGATTGTGTAGTCCTCTGCTTAACTCATGACTCTTCTGCCAACCCATATCTTTCTGGGTCAAATATCCATATGTAATGATTTAAATCAGATCCAAACAGGTCGGACTGAAGCAGTGGGTTAACCTGGCTATTTTTCCAACACAGAAGTGAAGGAAAAGTAACACACAAAAACTCAGGATTGAGACCAAAAGAAAAAAAGTTGAGATAAGAATAGATTTACTGAGCAAAATCAGATAAATGTAGTAAAGAATCCATAATTACCTTAACCTATTTGCAGAAAAAATCATGATGCAAAGCAGCAGCAAGCAGAAACAATTGAGACAAAAGCCAAAGTGTGATGGTTTTAAGACTGTCTTTTTAATTTTTCTTTGCAAAGTCTGAGCAGAGAAAGTGAAAGAATGTAAATAAATCACTCTTGGGTGTGAGAAAACAAAATAATGATTATTCTAAACACTTCCATTGGAGAGATAGAAACGTTTAGGAATCACTACTAAAAACAAGGTCGGGCAGTCAGGCACTCTTACAGTCTATCTTCTCTCAGTCTGCCTGCTGCTTCTTCTCTGGCTGAAGACAGCACACATTCTGAGCTTGACAAGTTAAGTCTAACAAACCTCTCTCTGCTTCTTGGCTTTCTTCCCTTTTGCCTGCTCCGGAGGAGGGGCTGAAAAAGGAGGCATAGCCCCTCGAGGGGTGCCAGGGGGCTTTGTTGGTTTTTTTTTTTGTTAATTGTACGTATTTGTAAATATTGTGAATAGTGTATATTTGTACATATTCATTACAATTCATCATAGATTGTAGTTTTGCTTGTAAATACAACTTCATTTGCTTCCAAACTGAGCTAGCCTGGTCATTGTTGGTGTGGGAGGGGGATTTCAGCTCTCACACTGTTACACCAAGCCAGAAAACTACTTCCCCATCCCCCATCCCATTGGAAAAGAACAACACCCAAACCCCTGAAACCCAGAAGCAGCAACTGGAACAGGAAGCCTCCCATGTCACAATTTGAACTTCAAGACCTGTAATACTTTGCTCCAGCCAGTACTTTCATTTTTTGAAGCTGGCATGACTGCAGCATGGTATGAATAACAGCAGTAGGCTCAACTCAATCTATGCCACCATGATAAGATGTTTGAAGAGAGAACAAGCATATTAGTGACGTGTATTATGATTACGCCACTCTTAGTCAAACAATATTAAATAACAGATTACACAAAGAATCGTGTATTTTTAACTACTAAAAAGTTCTGAAAAAATTTGTAGTAAACAAGGACAACATTTTTAATTTCACTTAATTCCATTTCATAATTTCATTTCATTTTTTCATTCAGGTTTGACAGATGGTTGACTACTACCACGTCTTCATCATTCTTAATACAGGCAGTCTGAAAGAGTTAAAGGTAATCAATCTGAAGGCTTTGGATTTTTTTAAATATGGCATTACTGAGAAGATGTGCTTCTGTATGGGCTTCCTTATAAATTTCTCCTTTTGATGTAATAGTGCAAATAAGCTCAACCTGTTTCTGCACCTTTGCTGCAGACCCATTGATTTGGTTTTCTGCTTCCCTCTTGGAAGTCTTTTTAGCAAAAGGAACAAATCACTTTGACTATCTGAAAATAGCTGCCGTAAAGAAATTGATTTTCATCTTATTTTGGGAAGGGAGGGCAGGTCTGTATGGGTAACCAAAACATTTTCCCTCTTAGAAGTAGCTACTAATGGAATGTCAGGCTTTAAATATGTTTGTGGTAGACTGGATCTTAGAGGAATTATTTGAACACAACATCCCCTTCTTTCTATATAGCAGTCTTTTCACCCTGTGCTGGAGATTGAACAATAAAATAAAAGCAGCCCAATGAGAACATAAAATGTGTGGAACTGCAGATGTGAATCCTATACTGCATGAACTAAATTGTGAATCTGTTAGGTCTCTACCACGACAATGAATTCTTTCTTTTAAAATGACCTAATTTCATATTTCACTAGTATGACTATAAAAAATAATTTTAAAAATATGTGGGTTTAACACAGTAATAGTGTATTTGCCTTTGTACCATTTAAAACATTTAAACTGTTTTAAAATTATGGTGGGATTTTTATCATACAGCTCACAAGCAGTTTCATAAAAATAGAGCTCCTGATTTCATGAGTTTTTCTATCTGCAAATTGTTTTCCAACAGAATTGAATAATCTAATTTATTATATTTAGTTTTATGTTACTTTCTCCAGTGAATAATATCTGTTCTTATGAGCCCAAATTGCTATTGTCTCAAAACAATGTATCCCATGCCTAATCTGAATAGACAGAGCAGTGGGTTTGGTGGACCTTAGTAGCTCTGGAGGAGAACTACTGGCCTGGCAGACTGGCTTAATGATGAAAAGAGGTAATTTCTGTGGAGGCAGAATTCCCTCTTTCCTTGTTGTAAAACCACTGCAACAGTGGCACTGGAGATATTGTAAATATTGCACTGGAGAGATCACTCCTCTTTGCACTCCTCCTTCTGCACACCTCTCTCTATGATTTGGAGAGACTACCTCCCTCTCCCCTTCCTCTTCTGCCTTCCCCCTCCCCCCCCACCAAAAAAGGTATAAAAGGACCACTTTCGGGCTCCGTCTTATGTCTACCACAGAAGACCTTACTGAGATGTACACCTGCCACTGAAGAACTTGCACCATGCCCATGAGACCTCATGGGAACCAAAGGTGATGATATCTCTTTCTCTCACTTCTTGACTCTTTCTCTTTCTTTTTCTCTCTGTTTTTTACCTCTCCTTTTTCCCTCTGCTCCAGCCCATTGCCAAGAGTTTTAATTTGCTCTAAAAAGCCCAACTCATCCACTGTTTAGTGTTGGTTTGCTTTAATTTACTCCAAGGGAATTTTTTAATCTTAACACAAGCTTGCCTACTGCTCAGGGTTGGCTGGATACCAGGTTGTGACAGTTCTGTAGACTTGTTCATGATCTCTGAATGCTCGCAACTTGAAGTAGATGGAAGTTGTCTCTGATTTGGTAGTATCAGTTAATGCTCACTTTTTTGCTAAATGGATCATACCATTTTATCACTTTAGTCATGTAACAGACAAACCAAATCCAATTTTGAAGAGGCCTATGAGTCTATAGAGGAAATGGAAGTGAAAAATAAGCTGAAGAATGGTAATCAGAAGAAAATATATACAGCTAAGACCACAGAAGAATGAACAGAAAGACAAATAATTAAATAAGGAATGAAAGAGTAGAAGCAAGTGAAGTCAATGTTTAGAGGGAAGCTTGAAGTTACAGGGTGTACTTGTCATTAAGAGACACAGAAATGGCCTGACAGAAACCTCCTAAAGTTCAACCAAATTCAACAAATGCAAAGTACTGAATCTGGGATGAAATAACTCTATGTACTAGTACTGGCTAGAAAAAACAAACAAACACACAAACAAACAAAATCACTATGCAGATAGTCGATGCTGGCACAGATGGTTTTTCTAGTGTGGTTGTGGGGTCTTCCACCTTGGAGGTATTCAGATCCTGCTTTATTAAGAATGCAATATTGGCCATTCATAATCCTTTTTCAAGCACATCTGTGCCTGGAAAGGGAATATAAAACACACCTGTATTTCATACTGTCTTATCTGCTAACTTCTCCCGAAATGCAGTCAAGGAACCACACCTTATGCAGATTAGATTTGTTCTGCTGAATTGCTGTTCAGCATTGAACTCACCGATGAACTATTGCTCAGTACTAAACAATACATTTCCCCACATTTCATGTATATATATATATATATATAATTACTTTAAAAGAAACCTTTTAAGCAGAATGATGAAATATATGTTTTTCACTGTTGTCCTCATAACTGCAGTTGTGAAGAATTGCCAAAAAACCTGGATGAGCAATAAACCACACAGCAGTATTTTATATTAACCTTCTCTTTACAATACTAAATTGCCAAAAATAATGCAAACACAACGACCAATCTTTCATTTCTGTGCTTTTGCTTCTTCGTTAACTGACACATGAAGGTAAGTGCTTCCTTTCTAAAGAGATTTATGTTCTTCATATTTGCATATCTTGTGCATGGATGTGACTGTTCAGGAATGTTGTAAAAACCTATTAACGAAGTTTTATGGTGTAATTAATTTACAAGCGTCTTCTATAAATATCTGTTCATGTGGATGATTATGCTTCCTTTCAGGTTGTGCCTTTTGTCAGTGCTTAACTCATACAGGCTTTCAAGAGAGACATGAAGGTGAAAAAATCATCTAATAAGAAATACGTTCCTGTTAGTAACTATGAAGTTTTATTGGTTTTTCTGCTTGTAGCTTTTGTGTGTGTTTGTGTTGGACTGATTGTACTTTCATGGTTATCAATTCAAGAGTTAGAACAAGGTAAGTAGCCAGCTTTTAACCTTTCCAGGAGTTCTTCAGTAGATGTTCAGACTTTGAAACCAATGGTGTTACCTTTCATTATATTTCATATTTCATGCTATGCTTTTAATGATAAAGGCAGTGGTTGAGGGGGGTTATTTTTATGTTTTCCTCCTCTCCTCCCCTGGAAAATTATATGAACAAAACCAGGCAAAACTAGAAGCACTTGAAGCATATCCTGAAGCCATATAAATTTATTTTTATAGCTTCGACTTTGGGAGATGTCTCTGAAATGCAATCCAACCTACAAAACTTTGGTTGTATTCATCAAACAGATGAGGCAAAATGGCAGATTGTGAATTTTTCCTTTTTTTCCATGTATGAGGTTTTACTCAGAAAGACACTGATAATACATTGAAGTTTGTGGGGAGCTTTAGGTGTTCTATATCTCTTGAAATGTTTTTATTAAAAAAAATATATAAAATAATGTATTGGCATGAGAAAGATCCTGTATTAGACAGTCAGCTGCCCATGCTACATAACATTAAGGTAAATTATAAATATTTACCTCAGACTGTGATAAAGCAAGTTGCTGCTACTCATAGTAAACTAAATTTTTAAAATCAATGTTGGGTTATTTTCTAATGGAACTGAAATTTTAATTTAAAGATCTTGTGGATACATTAATTGTGCTCTGATAAGGCCTCACCTGGAGTATTGTGTCCAGTTCTGATCCCCAGAACATCCAGATTTTTGTTTGGAACAAATAGTATTTAGGTTTATGGAGTCTTCAGAGCTAATGGGAAAAAGCTATTTTGAAATGGAGTGAAGGAAATAGATTAGGCAAAATTTTCAAGAAATATTTTTTTTTCATTCTAGTGATTTTTGTAGTTAAAAAAATAATTCTGTTACATTGAAGTTTTTGTGCCTCCATCCACCAAAACTCCATAGTATTTCATTCAGAACCACAGGAAGACTAAACTAGTTGTAAGATATATATATTTTTTAAACTGTTTTGTCAGAGTATTCCTGTGTATGTTTTTAGTTCCCATTTTCATTTCAGATTTTAAAACCTTTTCTCCTATTGAATTCATTCCCCTTTTACAGAATACAATCACATTCCAAGAAAATGAAATTTTCCTTAAAAGTAGTGATGGTATATTATTTCATCTAGACACAGACTTGAAATTAATGACTTATGATTTAGAAGATTAATAAGCAAGAATTTAATCACATAATTATAATTTTTTTTAAATATATTTGATATATATGACCCCAAAAAACCCACTTTTGCTGTGTAGTAGTAATCCTTAATATTTTTTAATCCAGAACACACAAAAAAAAATCATAATTCATTTGCAATTACTCTTTTTGTTTATTTTTGTCCCTTGTTTTAGACATAACCAGCCACATCATTGTCCCTTTAATTCATTAACAGTGCTGCTGGAAAATAGTATTTAAAACAGAATGGAAAGTACTGAGAATCAAAGACATATAACATTCATTAAAATATGTTTATAGCTCTGTTATAAACACTGAAAAATGTCTGTCACTTTTATAAAATCAGCACCTCTGATTTGAAAGCAAAACAAAAAGCTGAAAGTTATTCTGTTGAAGATGTCTGTGGAATCAAATCTAATATAATGTTTTTCATTTATTTCTATATAATTCCAAACATTGAATTTAATTTTTAATTATCTAGCTAAAGCCTATGGGAATACTCATGGCTACATGGGAAAGTTTAAAATACTGTCTGGGACATCATTCACTCCTGCTTTAAAAAACAGATCATCAGCTGATTTCAAAGTCCTTGCCTTTGATGTGGAACAACTGGTAAGAACCTATTAGTCTCTTCAAGTGTATTTCATGGGTATGCTGATTTCATAACATGACCTGCTGTTGATGGCTTTTTCCTCTCTCCAAAATGAGGCATTCAGGTCCTAAGCCTGGGCAGAGCTCAATATACTCCTTCTTTGTGAAAATCACTGAAACATCAAAGAAAAAGTTTGCTTTTATAGTCCAGATTTGGGAAGGAAAAATTATTTAGTATTATATTTAGTGTTTCATATTAAAATTATTAATTATTTAGTATCTTTTATTATGGTATTCATTCAAGATTGTCCTTTTCTATGTAGATACAAGAAGCTTTTCAAGCAAGTGGTCTGAAAAATGAATTTGAGAGATGTGAAATTTCCCAGTTCCAGTGAGTACAGTTTGATTAAACTTTGCAAATAAAAGCCAAGAGTCGTCACTACACTTCTCTCAGGAGTGCTTACCAATACTTTGCTTTTCACGAGATTCTCAGATATACCCTACATTATTTCTTTCACATTTTACATCTTCTTTCTAAGTGCTGGTGTTGGAAGTTTGACACCAATGTGTTTCCTGTGGGCAAACTGCCTTCTTGGACTCCCTTATGTTTATAACATGATCAAACCAGCAAGACTGAGCCTAAGACCAACTCATATAAGATCTATATTTTAATGAACTGCTAAAATCTCTTCCCTATCCCCTCCCGTCTCCTCTTCTCCTGTCCTCCCCCTGCCCTGCCCCTGCCTTGAATTTGTTAGTTGTACTGTTTTTGCATGGTTGCTGGCACTTGTCATCTAGAAGAAAGTGCAGTTTGAGATCTGCTGCTCAGATGAATGGAAATACACTTCTCTGAGTGTATGGACAAGAAGTGTAGTTGTCATTTAACACCAGGTAAAACTGCACCCTGTGTGTCCTAAAGAGTCCATAAAATAGACACAGTGAGACATTTATTTATTAAAGCTTGTTTCACCTAATTTTTCAATATTCTGCCACTTGGCCTACTGAAGGACAACCAGCAAAAAAGTCCAGTGAGCTCTGAAGCATTAATTCCATGTGCACTGTTCTTAATAGGATCCTGATTCTCCCATTATTACACAGTTTCAGCACATGCTTCTATCCTATCCTAAACTGTATAAACTCAGTGAGAATCAAATGCTTTTGTGTTGTGTTTTGATTTTTTGTTCTTTTTTTTTTTTACAGGAAATCTGAAGATAGTCATGAAAGATTCAAGTCAGAGAATGGGTAGTTACATATTTACTTAAAATACAGGCAAGAGACAATGGTGTTGCTGTTTAGAAAGTTCTTCCATGAACAGTGAATAGATGAAAAAAAAATACATGTTTAGAGATTGTATAAGGTCCTCTAAAGATCATATAAAGCTTGAAGACATATCTTTCCTCCAAAAACATCCATTTGGATTAGGGGAAAAAAAGAAAAAAGAAGAGAAGAAGAAGAAGAAGAAGAAAAAAGTAATAGACCCTGAAATTGTCCGTTTAGAAAGAAAAATGGGAAAGATAAGGACAGTGAAATAGGTAGGAAACTAGCTAGAAGGAAAAAATATCTGTTTGTGCTGATATTTCTTGTGGAAAGCTGCTTAGACTGGTGGAAGCAGATCTCACATTACCATTAGTAACTTACGTTTTAAAAAAATAAAGGACTGATGGAACACTATGATAGGCAAGAACAAAACAGAGAACAAAAGACTAAGACCTTGGAAGAACTGAAGACTGTGAAAAAATAATCATAAAACTGGCCTCCTTAATTATAAAACTGAGACCACAAAAACAAAGTGCATATTACGTGAGGACAGATGATCTGATTCTGTGATAGCAGCTGTTCTTGTGGTTTTCTGCAAATATGTTAAGTGGATAAACTTTCAGAGGAGACAGCTCATTTGACTGACTGTTGAAAATGGGAACCAGATTTGAATTAGAGTGATCTTTTGATTGGAATAGTGAGGGTATAAACCTAATTAGTTACAAAACTTGGGAGTATGAACACTTTATGAAGGATTTTATAACATCAGTGGAATGGATTACAGAGTGGTATGTCATTTCCAGTTTTTATCCTTGTGAAGATATATCCAGTCAGCACAATTTGCTTTCTGTACATAAAATGGAATTATTCTCCTAAATTTGGGCATCAAAAATGGAGGCATCTCTAAGCTAGTTGTTCAAGATTCTTTGTAGGTTGTGGGTTTGTAGAGTTTTCTGATCTAGTCAGTTTAGCTGCCTTTTTTTAAGGAGGAGATCAATTATATCAAAAAAGAGTTTATTTCTTTATAGCAACTACAATGGGAATCTAGATATCTGCACTGTGGACATCTATATTTGGTAAAACCAATTCCACTCCTTAACAGAGAAATCACAGAAAATCTGATGTCAGTGAAAGTTGGAGCTGGGTTTTTAATACCTCAGTCAGGATATGTCTTCATTTCTGTTTTGAAGCAATACTTGAAATTTTGCTTTGTCTCAGAAATTATTTTCTGTTTGACTCAATTTAAAAAGTGTTTGCCTTGTTGGTCAATCTCCTTGTTATTTCACCCTTGAAACTCTGCTGAGTCACAAGGATAGCAATAAACTCTTTTGTTTGCTCAGCATGGCCTGGAGGTTATCGGAAACATGTAAGAAATCACAGAGGAATTTCTCCCTATATTGCAAACTATGCTCAGCAAAATTGCATGATTAATCAACTCTTATCAAAAAGCATTACTGAGTCAGCTGCAGCTGGGTAGTATAAATGCTTAAGAATAAAAGAGTTTCTGCCTAAATGGAAGTAAATAGAAACTTTAGCAAGCACTGTATTTTAACAATACCTTAATCTGGCTACAAATATAAAACTTACTAACGATATCTAGAAAGGAAAGGAGAGAGAATAGAGAAAGCACTTTGAATAAATTTCCAACCCTGTGCAAGTTAAATGTAGTTTAACCACATATTTAAAAATATCTGTGATTTCAACAATTACTGTTTTCTTATGAGGATCCAGGCAGTCACACAACAGATCTTCACATATGCAAAATCTGCAGATCATGTTTGCTTTATAGAAATAGTCACCTGGTATTATATATTTGTAACAGGAACAATATATAATTCTCATAACTCTTCAAGGTCCACCATCAATATTTTGAGACTTAAACTAGGAAGATCCATCGAATAACAATAAACCTATTTCTCCTTTAATTTATTCAAATTTATCTCCATTGCAACAATTAATATGAGTGTTGATTGATTGGTTTTTTTTCAATTAAAATAAAATAAACAAAGATTAAAAAACCCACACAAACTTGTTTCTCTAAGGTTCAAACCTGCCTGACAATTAAGAGATGTTTCTTTACATGTCATTGTTGCCAACTAACACTTAAAAATACTCTGATTTTGCAAATGGAACTTGTGTTGGAATTAAATATTTTCTACAGCACATAGCAGATGCACTTAATTAGCTTGCATAACTAATCATTTTCTCTGTTTTGTCTTTCTAGCGTCGTTGTGATTTTCAACCTTTATTTTACCCAGCTAATAGCAGTTGAGAAAGTAAAGAATGAGCTGGTTTGGGGTATCAATGTAAATAAAACTAATCTTACCCAGACTTTGAAAATTGATGTGAACAGCATACAAGTCACAGGTAATACTAGTAAATATTTTTCTTTCTTATAAATCCTGAGGAACTACAGGTAACATGAATGAAAACTTTGGCTTCCAAACAGCAAAGGAATTGTTACCTATGCTCAAGGGTGCCCTCCTTCCCCTTACAGACTTTTCAGTAGCAGCAGCGAGAACCATTTAAACCCTTCTCAGCTAGAAAGTTTGAGTCAACATTGTGCATGGTCACTAAGGAAGGGGTAAAGAACAGTGATAGCTCCATGGAAAAGACCCAATTTTCTCTCTTTTATGTAGCACAACATTTGTAATTTCATTATCCCTCAAGTTAAACCAATCAAGCCCCAACTGTTTCATAAGTAAATGTAATTATCATTTTGTTTTGCTAAAGAATAAGGGCCCAGCCTCACAGTGAGAGGAGAATCATTTATTGACAAGATGCCAGTAAGAACAACAAACTGAACACAGGGTGTGAATTCTGGAGAAGTATGCCCAAGGAACTGACTTCATGCTTCTTTAAAGCTTAAGTAATGTGTAAATGGAAAGAAAGAAATGTGGCTTTGAAGACTAGGTAGCTTTAAATTCTGCAAATATACAAATATAGTGATTTTTATGTAAGTACTGGAAGATTTATGAAAGCTTAATGGAAGCCCAAGAATCAATGATTTTTACCTCAACAACCTTCAAAACAGACATTCAGTGAGGATGAGGATAAAAAGTAATTTGAATCTGTTGAACTGGATGTTGATTAGTTGACATTTGAAGACTTGCTGAAGATACTATTAAGTAGCAACCGATTGCTTTAAGAGGAGTGGGACATCTGATGTGCAATGTCTCCCACTTAATCATAAAAGATGCATTTAGGTATTCAAAGGCTAAATTCAGAGTCTTAACATATTTTCTCTTTACTACTTGTACAACATATAAGAAGTTGTTCTAAATAACTGCACATCACTGTGGAAAATGATTGCTCATTATACTTCAAAACTTCCACCAAAGAAAATTATGAAGAGCTTTTTAAAAAATTGTGAATCTATTGATGAACTTTGAAGTAGTCAAACCTTTCTTGCTATGGGCCATTGAAATACCTTTTTTCACATGAGATTTCATCTGTATATTCTATCTTTAGTGCTTTAATAAAATAGCAACTGTAACTAATTAAGAATCATAATTATATATGGCACCTCTGCATCCTATATATCAGCATGTTCTGCAAGAGAAGTCTTATTCCTGTTTCAGAGAGGGAAGGAACTACAGCACAGGTGTGACTTCTAATTTATCTTGTCTAAATACTGTTCTATAAATCACAGGTGCTATGAAAATCTCCATAGTACAAAAAGTTTCAAGACAGAGATTGCCCATTTGAAGACATTTTATATGTAATATAATGAATAGATGTTGAGGATTGAAAATAATTAATATAGACCTTTCCTTCTTAAGAATATCATAGAGATAAGAAACTTCTAGGAACAGGATGGTCAAAAGGAAGGAAAGAAGGATGGACACTATAGGTAGTGATTCAAAGATAAATAATCACAGCTGGCTTTGTTAGTTTGGGGGGTTTTGTTGTTTTTATTTTAACATTTTAACCTTTCTTCCTCTGAGTTGCATAAAAGCAGATACTATGCTATAAGAGGAGTTTATAATGAACTTACTTTCTTCCAGTAGCTGATGAAAATCTTACTACAATGATGCCTCTAACTTCATCAGGTCGGTATCTTTCTTAAAATATAAACTATTTTTTGTTACCAGCACAACATGAAGAAACATAGAACTTGCTGTTCAGCTGGTATACATTAGTAAAGCTACCTTGGTTGTAGATGGGGCTTGACTCCTAGGACCCATTCAGTGGTAGTTAGACACTCTTCATTGTTACTGATCCTTTGAGTAAATAGTGGTCTGAAGTCTGTACAAAAAGCTCTAAGAGCTGAATTAGTGGACCAAAACAAAAGCTGAGTCTCTATTAACAAAATGAATCACAAGCTGAAGTTTTTTGCAGATTTAGGCAGATAGAGGAGGCTCAGAAGTAATACTATAAGGTTTAGACTAATGATATACTGAGCAATGTTGATTGATAGACTTTCCTTCTACTATCACTGCATGTCTTAGGATGGTAGGATATGAAGCAGACACAAATTCTTGGTCTCAGAAATCCACTGAGTACAAGCCTACCAAATATGTCATATAGCTGAATAATACAGTAGATGCTTTGTAGCACTAGATACAGGTAGACTTAGAATCATAGTATTTTCAGGGTTGGAAGGGACCTCAAGGATCATCCAGTTCCCACCCCCTTGTCATGGGCAGGGACACCTCACACTAGACCAGGTTGCTCAGAGCCCCATCCATCTTGGCCTTAAAAACTTCCAGGGATGGGGCTTCTACCACATCCCCTGGGCAACCTGTTCCAGGGTCTCACCACCCTCGTGGTGAGGAACTATTTCCAAACATCCAATCTGAATCTGTTTGTCTCATAGACTGCATACAAGTTATCACATACACAAATTCTCTAGGGCAGGGTACCAGACCAGGAGCTTCAAGCTATGTTTGTGACCTAAAGACATGCACTTATGAATATACGAACCAAGTATTTATTGATAGTCTAACTACAGCCATAACATGAAAAAAGTTATTAGACTAGTTAAAGGCTTGCTAGTGTGTATATAGTTAAAAGTGTAGGATTACTAAAGCTTATTCCGAATTATACAGTAAAAACTGCTACAGAATTTATTCTCCTGCCTGTCCCTTTCTCTGGTATGCTTTCTTGGTGCTCCTCTGTCTCTGAAGTCCAATGTTGATAGTTGTCCTCAATATGAAATCGGGAGGTGGTAGGGAAGTGCCAGAGGAAGGGGAAAGGAAATTGGGAGTTGTCAGCACCCCAGGCTGGAATGGGAATAGTGTTCTTGGTGTGATTACTTCCTCCTTGGTCTGCTTGGAGTGATTTTTGTATGTTTGCTAACTGCCTGCTTCCTTACTCTTTCTGTTTCAGCCCATATCCCATGATATACCAAACTTTTACTATATGTGGTATGTTTACATCTGCAGGTTTTTGGCTCTGTTGACCCTAAGACCATCCTTATCTACCTGTTGTAGCGTGGTAGGCTGAAATTCCCCTCCCACATTAACACCAGACTAGCTCGTTTCAGAAGGAAATGTAGCTGTATTTACAAGCAAAAACTACAGTCTACAATGGAATGCAATGAATATGTACAAAATATTCAGTATTCACAATATTCACAAATATGTACAATTAACAAAAAAAACACATAACCCTCCTGGACAAAGCCAGGAAAGCAGCCCCCCTGCCTCCCCCCCTTCTCTGCCTTCCCCAGACCCCCCTGGCAAAGGGAAGAAAGACAAGAAGCAGAGAGGTTGTTAGAACTTAGCTTTTCAAGGTCAGTATGTGAGTGTGTGTTATCCCCGAAAGCAAAGCCAGCCAGAAAAACACGGAACTCTGTTAGATTGCTCAGCAGAGAAACACCAAACAGACTGACATTGTTTTGAGTACTGACTCTTAAACATTTTTATCTCCCCAATGGAAGTGCTTAGAATAATCATTATTTTGCTTTCTTACACCCAATCGTGATTTATTTACATTCTTTTCTGCTCAAACTCTGTTAAAAGAAATTAAAGGCATAGCCTTAAAACTACCACAATCCACCCGTTCTAAACAATTCCATTGGTTGCTACTACTATCCATCTAATTTAAAACAATATCTACAACAACAAGTGAATAAAGTTCATAGTCCATTCTGGCTATTTCAGATATAGATGATTCAGAAGTTCAAACAACAGGAAAATGGAAAACTGTTTCTCTGCAGATGGAGCGAAGAAAAGGAATAGGGATTCTCAGGTGAATCAGGGTGCTCAGGGTTCTTAAGGTTTGTGCACCGTAGATTCCTCGTGGATTCTTCCTTTGGGCACAATGTCATATCTGTACAACACTCTGAATTCAGACTTCCTCAGCCAAAGTTAGATTTCTTTGTGGAATACACTGAATTTCACCATTCTCTTGCATCACCCAATAGGTGTGCCCAGGACCTTCAGCAGAAACCACCCCTCAGACAGGTTTGGCCTCTCCTGAAGGAGAAAATACCCAAACACTTTTGCCTAACAGATTCTTTTCTCTGATAACATGAACTCTATCACATGACCATTTGTGATTTGTGCTTACACCACTGATGCCTCTGTCATTGTCCCGTGCTTTTTCTTTCATGTTAACTTCTGAGTGCAGTTTTGGGAGGGCTTTAACAATCTCAATTATTTTCATCAGCCTTCAAGATTTAGCTTCCTGATAATTGTTTTATTAGAACTGCTTTCTCATGAATGTATTCATGTTTTAGGTCTTTGAATGTCTCATTCCTTCCAAAATACTGATCATAGACAGCTATGTATGTAGATAGATATGTATACAACACTGAAAACTGCTGTGGAGGTATGCAGGAGGCTTTCTTCTCTCGATGTAGCCATGTGAGAACAGTCCATTCAGCTGCACCCTCCCTGCACCTTCCTCTGGGCTCTTTTCTCTCTTAGCCCGAAGAACTGTGCCCTTAAATTTGTTGATATAGAATGGTCCATAATCCATTTAACACAAAATGGCCTATCTTTGCTTAATAGTGTTTGATAAATAAGCATGTTTTGAGAGAAGATTGGTAGGAAGTCCTCATGCCAGTTCATGCACCAGTAAGTCTGGAAGAGTAGTAACTAAGTCTGTGATGGTCAATGATCAGCAACTTCTGCCAGCAAAACTGATAGATGAGAGACTATAGAAGAGGCTTTAATACATCTCTATTTCCTTATGGCCTTTCATCTTATAAACTAAGGGACAAGACCCATTAAATGTAATGTCACAGGAATTTTTTTTCAGATGGTATCATCATCCTACTTGTATATTAAAGTGGAAGTGGTGTTGGAGCAATCAAAAATAAGCATTCCAGTTTTGCAGAGTGCTTTGCAGTTTACCAGTACAAATCTACTTTTGGGTTTTTTTTTTTTTTATGTATAAATGTGTATGCACACTGGTATGTATACATGCCTGTAGGTAAATACACAAATACTAGATAGGTTTGAGGCTCCTTTCCTTTCACTGAGATAACTGATTTGTTGAGCAACGTTATTTATGAGAAAATGTATATTGGTGTTTTAGTACCAATACTAAAGTTGTTGTAACTTGTCTGGTTTCAGCAGATCCCGTGAGTCTGATTACAAGCTCCCTGACACCAACTTCAGGTCAGAATCTTTACATACCAGGGGAAAACTAAATATTAGTATTATTATTTTAGTGGGAAAAAAAATGTTATTGTAAAGAGTGTGAGTAGAGCTGAAAGAATGAGATTTGAAGTATGCTTGGGTTCCACCTTATTGTTTTTATGTGTACTGTGGCATTTGACCTTTAGGATCAAGCCACTCAAGCTGATGTTATCATATCATATTACTTAAACTGGAGTTTGGGGATACAGCAACAAATGCCAATATAAAAAGCAGAGTAGCTGCTGCTTAGCTCTGCCCAAGAAAATGCATGAGTGATCCTAGAGTGCAAGCAGAGTTCTAACTTTGCATCATGTTTCCCCAGGTTCAGAGCTAGTCACCACAAGCAAGTCCTCAACAACTTTAGGTAAGTAACTAAAGTAAGTAACTAAAGTATGGGGAGAAGCAAGAAGATCATATAAAACAGTCTGAATCATGTGCAGCCTCACATCATTCAATTCTCATAGGCCATTCCTGCAAAGACACAATGTGTGGACTTACCTTTGATCTGACTAAGGAGACCTCTTCAAAGAGAAGAGATTTATAAGACTATATGAAATACAAAAAAGAGTATATTTGTTTACATATCGACCCTCATACCAACTGCTATTTTTTGTTTCTTAATTTTTGGGGCTTTTTGTGTGCACACACACAAAAAATGTTGAAATGTTAGCAAACTCTCACATGACTTCCAATGGACTGAAAGCCAAAGGTGTTTGAATCTTTGCAAGCGTCTGCTAGCCTTACTAAATGATGAGATATATGAGATATTTATATGCATTTTCAAATAAGTCTAGCTTATTTACTTCCATTTTTTTAATTTAAGTATAACAATTACAGTTCAATTTAGGGTGATTTTATATTTAAAAAGGGGGAAAAAAAATCAGTTTTACTAGAACATGTTAATTTCTTTTTATCCAGTAGGTGGCAATGCTGTTTAGTTTTCTGAGTGAAGACTAAAAAGACTCGCCCATGTATGAAAACAATGCTTTCTTGCATACTGGGCTTGTGCAAAACATATTCCTAGATTATTGGTTGAGTTTTTGCCCTAGGCCTAGAATGCATAGTTTCATCCCTGCTCATCTGTGGCCATTCCTTCATTGGCACTGTATCACCTCCAAAGCTTGACTGAAGTATGTTTGGGTTGCTTCAATTATCAACCGAGCGCAAACTGGCAACTCTTTTTCTTTCCACTGTCTGCTTTGCTGGCATGAAAGTGTTTTGTAAAGCACTTTGAAATGCTGTGATACATCCAAACCAATTTTAGTCTTTGTTACACTGGTGCATAATAAAGTGTTTGACAAGCATTCATTTAATCTGACTAACAGTTTTATGAAAAAGTAAATCAACTTACAATGGTTAGAGGCTGTACAATTGGTTTTACAAATTAACGTTTTTCTTTCTTGCACAAGAAATGTTTACCTTTTCCCATAAGCATTTACTGAAAGGAAATATGTGAATAGTGCTAGGTGAATAGTTCCCACAGAATTTAATGTAATTTTCAAGAATATTAAATTAGCAAAGCTTGTTTTAGCTGCATGTTTTAATTCTCTTTAATGAGACCTACTCAAATTCTTCAGATGTCCAAGACTAAAATCATCTGAAATATAAAAGAGCACATTTGCAATGCATGCTGTAAGAAATCACTATAAGTGAAATTCAACATTTTTAAGGATCTGCCTATATATTATTTTTGCAGAAATTTAGTCTTAACTTAGAAATTTAATTTGCAAATCTGAAAAGAATAGGGCTTCTGATATTCCTGGTGTTTCAAAATCCAGTTTTAAAGGCTGTTGTTTTCAAGATATACTGTTTAAAAATAACTTTCTTTTGCATGATGAAGTACAGCATGTGTTATGTTGAGGTGAAGAAATTAAAGCTGTATTCAATTAAACCCAGAAATTTCCAGTTATTTAAACCAAAATACAGTGTTTTTCATCTTATGCAAGCATAAGAAATTGGAAAATGTCATTTAATACCTTGTATAAAGCAGTTTATTTGAGTTGAAGAAGAAATAGGAATTCATGGAAATTTTATTCCAGCCCTACTTCAAGTTTAGTTTAAAAAAATATCACTTCTGAGAACTTCCTTCATTCTGAGCCAAATTTATCTATTCACTATATGATATTTTATTCAAAGCTTCTAAGAATGCAGTTCTGTAGAACAGAATAGAGATGGATTTGTTATGTTCTAAATAACCAGATGCAAGTCAATTTCCTTCTATAATGAAACTGTATTACTGCTGTCCTTTTATTGCTATTGTCCTTATTATTTCAGCTGAGTGTTTGCCACCTGCTGAACTCTGTGATGATGGTATAACCTGCATTGGGAAAGATTTATTTTGTGATGGAGTCCTGGACTGCCCAGATAGTTCAGATGAATCTCATAGGAGATGTGGTAAGAATGTAAAGCCCAGTAAATCATTGATTTTGTTTTTTTAAATGTACTTCAATCTTTCAGTAGTTTGGTAATATGCTTACAGGCAATCAATCACACAGTGAAGTCCAAATCAATTCTACTAAAAAATAGTAAAAAAAATTACTGTTATAATTTTTATCTTGTAAATGGAAATAATTTTCTTTCAAATTCTCATCAATGAAGAATATATTTAAGAAATAGTGGATTATTACATTATATAATATATAAGCATACATAAAATATTGTTTCCTATACAAATATTAATACTACATTCTTTTAGAATTTACATTATATTTAGTTATGAATGTAATGTAGAGTTGTGTACCAGTAATACCAAGCTAAAATTATGACTCTATATAGTGACATTACCTAGTATCAGAAATAACCTAATTTTAAAAGAGGTTTCTCTTTTGATTCCAGCATTAAGAATATCATCATGCAAAACACTACAAATAGGTTTTCCCAGGTTACACTGTACAGTCAGATACATTGATATTGTACATCCAGATTGGTGGCAGGTGGTTGTGATTGTTTTAAGACTGTCTTTTTAGTTTTTCTTCACAAGTTCGAGCAGAGAAAGTGAATGAATGTAAATAAGTCCCTATTGGGTGTAAGAAAGCAAAATAACGATTATTCTAAACACTTCCATTGGAGAGAGAGAAATGTTTAAGAATCTCTACTCAAAACAAGGTTGGGGAGTCGGGCAGTCTGGTTTTCAGCTTTCTCGCTATGCTTCTGTCTCCTGTTTCTTCTTTTCTGGCTGAAGACAACACACTGACCTTGACAAGCTAAGTCTAACAGCCTCTCTGCTTCTTGACTCTCTGCTTTCTGCCAGGGACATCTAGGGGGATTCCTTCTGGCTGGTGGGGAGGCCCCCTGGGGAAAGCCCCCTTGGGGGAAGCAAAGGGAGCTTGGTTGTGCTTTTCTGTTGATTGTACATATTTGTAAATGTTGTGAATAGTGTATATTTGTACATATTCATGGCATTTCATCATAGATTGTAGATTTGCTTGTAAATACAGCTTTCATTTGCTTCCAGACTGAGCTAGCCTGGTTATTGTCGGTGTGGGACAGGGATTTCAGCTCTCACACTGTTACAGTGGTGAATGGTGATGGTGCAGTGGCAGCATTTTGCAGCAAGGGCAGCAGAGTGTGACTGCTGCCATGGCAGGAACTCTAACTCCTGTTTTTTGGCTGTCCACTTGCATCTCACTACACCGAGTCTAGAGAATGGAAGTGTCTTTATGGCTGGCACTAATCCTTTGAGTTGCAGGCATCACAGTGACAGGTGCAAGATGCTGATGTGAAGATTTGGTCTGTAATAAAATGTATATTTTAATATATTTTACTATTTAATATTTTTGGCAGAGGCATCTCCAAACACCACCGTAACTTAGTTACAAAGTATATTTACAGGTTCTGTTATTTGGTTGTGAGTTCCACACATGAAGACAGTTAAACAATTTAAGCACAAATCTGGGAATTTCCAATACAGCAATTTAAATTGGAAATAAAGGTGCCCCCATCTGCAGTTTTCCACGATGAGGATTCTGTAGCAAATTAGCCAGGTACTCTCAGCTGGCTTCTTTTTCTGATATCTTTCCAGATGCTGTAACTGTAATTCAAGTGGCACTTGGCTTGGAGAGGGCTAAGAGGCCAGGTTGTAGGAATGTTGATTTCCCTGATCCAGGTGCAAGGCACAGGTGTACGTTGCCTGCTAGGGCAAGCTCTTCAGCTGCAACTCCAGCAGCATTTGGCTCTTGTTGCTTTCCGGGTGAGAATAAGGTAAATTGCCTACCTTCTTGGCTGGTTTAAATAGTGTCTGAAGACAATTAATGCCCTTTGGTAACAGAGAAACCTGATAGCTGAACCTATAGGGTGGGGCATATCCTCCCATGGCCAGGGGCACACACAGTTCATAGGTGTGTTACGTGTTACACATTTTATCTGGACCATCTTGGACCCCAGGAAAATCCAGTTTTGCACATTCACAGGTGCTTAACTCACTGTCTGTGTTAGGGCATGTTTTGGGGTTTGTTCCTTCAGGACAGTGACCCTGCTTGATGACCTCCAGAGGTCCCTTTCAACCTCAACCCTCCTGTGATTATGTGTATCAGAAATCTGAAAGGTGGTTGTTTTTTCCTTGAAAAAGTTTTGCTTTTATCTGACTGCCTACTTTCCCTGAATGCTATTTTACACAAAGCAGCTGCTGCTCCATGTAGCAGTGAAATCTGTGACATTGTACCAGAGTCTAATTCTGATTAGGTTGCTGCTTACCAAAGTGCATGTGAGGTTTTTTAGAGGGGAGGCATTGATATAGTTTATGATCAAATTTATAAACCGGAAATCTGATAAAATATTAATATGATTTATTAGATATCAAAAATTATTTTTCCGAGCTAATTTGATCCAGGTTCCTTTGCCCGGTCGATGATAGGTTGATTACACATGATAGGACATTAATGAACAATGGAATAACAGTCTAGAAAAGTCAGAAACTTGGAATACAGAGGAACAAACTGGAAACTCTTGTAACACAAAAACAAACAGCAATACCGCCTTGGGAGGCAGGACAGACCCCCTTGGCCTTGCTGTGGAGTTAAGCCACAGAGAAACAGTCTGTGAACTTTAGAAATAACCAAGGAATTATCTTTAGTTACTCACGAATCACTGAGCTTCTAGTCATCAAGACCTTTGCCAACTGGAGAGATACACGGATCTGCAACTTGTAGTCCAAAGGGCAGGGATAATCCAAAGACAAATCCCAAAATTGGAAGAAGTGAGGGTGAGAAAGAGAGCATGCTGCTGTGGTGTGGCCCGGGACTCAACACACTGCTCCTGGGACAAAAGCAGGCAATCGCCCTGAAGACAAGCACGAAGTGGGTGCTTGTCGCCGCCTTGAATCCTGCTAACGAACAGGGTGTGGGCTCTCGAATCACCCCCTATAAATTCCCCTTTTGAAAACTGAACAGCCCAATGGCAGATTACCTTTTCAAATATTACCTTTTCAATCAGTTCAAAGTGCTGTATGGCAGGCAAACTGTACACACCTTCTCGACTAGCCTCTGACACGTGCAGTTGTCTGTGTGAAATGTGAGGCACGGGGTCCAGCTTCCACCCTCCCCCATGCAGCCCCACGGCACCTGCCTATTGGCTCCTCAACCTCAAACCTGGATTCTGCAACGGGGCGGGGGGGGGAGGAGAAAGGGCAGAAGCCAAACAGTTTAGCTGGTTCATTAATGCCTCTTCCAGGACAGGCATATGTGTTGATGTTGTCTGCATGGCTCTTTGCGTTTCATCAAGTTATAATGGTTAGAGGCTGCAATACCAATTTTACAAATTAGTTTCTCTTTCTTGCATATGAAAGTTTTTAGCTTTTCTCATAAGAATTTACTGAAGAAAAGGGAATATGTGAACAACGCTAGGTAAATAGCTTCCATAGAATTTAATGTAATCTTCAAGAATTTAAAATTAGCGGTCTCAGCTCACAGTTAAAAGTCTGACAAGTTTTCTTGCAAAGAGAACTTTGTAAATGTTCTAGGAGAAGTTGGGGAAATTAGTGCCCTGATTCTTTGGTTTGTCTGTATTTTTAAATACAGAATTCAGTGCTAGAATTTGGGAGAGCTTATTTCCCTTCTACTGTCAGAACAACCTTCTGAAGTTTTCTGAGAATAACAGTGGAGGCAGTCTGATCTGAACATTCAGGAACGTGTATGTATCAGGCTCTGGTTTTTAAAAAAAAAAGGCGGGGGGGGGGTATAAAAAAGTAAAAGACCAATCAATTTTTATTTTCCAAGCCTGATACTGAAGCCTGGTGACATGTTGGCTCCTAGCCAGGAGTGAAAATTGGACCCCCTTCAAAAAGTAAAAGGTAAATTGCAGATCTGCCCATTACCTCCATTTTTCTGAGTTCAGTCAGCTCAGAAGGGAGTATTTAGATTAACTTTTTGGAGAAAATAGGCCTCAAAATACTTCAGAAGAATATCCACTGGAAGACATTTGAATGTCTGTTTAGTGTAACTGCTGCATCCAGCTAGATCATAATGATGATGGGCTCTCAGCAAGTTCTTCTACAGTTGAAGAAATCAGGAAGTCTTAAAGCAGCCCGAGTTAAACCTTTGTTCTACTGCAAGCACAAAACTAAGCTCACCTACTTGCAGTCAAAGCTTAGTAGATAGACATGGTTCAGATGTGTCCTGGAGGCTGTACAGAGGTTTAAGTTATGAACTGGAAGAGTTTTTCATAGCTTCTTAGGCACATGGCTTTTGGGTATGATTTGAATATCTCCCTAAATCTCTACCAAATATAAGTTATGAATGCCCTGCTTCTCTGTTAATTAAGATATTATTTCTTAATCAGCATTTTAACAGTCACCAAAAATATGCTCAGATAAATGGAAAATTTTAGGCATGTGCATACAAGTGTACGTTTTTCAGAATGTCATAAGAAAATGAGCTATAGTTACAGTTACACTTCAGGAAGCTGGATGACTTTACCATGTTCATCTTCACTCATGCCTCATATTTCCAAACAACTCATTCAGTTACCTTTAGTTTAGCATTTCAGCTCATAGCCTTACAGAAACACAGTTTTGGCTGAAGGACAAATTGCTATGTTTATGTTACATCTTCAGTCTTAATTTTCCATCCAAAAACCCAGAGTTTTTCTGAATTTATATATTCAAGTTTCTTAGCAGATTTTGCAAAAACAGTGGAGATTCAACAGCAGTATGCACATTTGGGATACCTGCAATTTTCCTGCCTCTTTGATTTTTCGCTTATGTCCTATACCTAGAATACCTTAATACTGTCCTATAAAAACTGAAATTGTCAAGTTTTTCAGAAGTGCTTCAGAGTTTCACAATGAGATTTACAGCCAATTCATAATTTCTGCCAGAAGTACTCTTGTACACAATGAAGTTGCTGCCCTTTAAACAACTTGGTTTGGTTTTTCCTCTTATTATTCTGTCTAGTACTTCTGATTTGGGAATATTTTAAGTGGTTTTAAAATATAGGATAGGAGGGTTAATTTTAATAGTTTCTTCCTGCATTAGACAGAATTCGGTAAAAATCTCAATTTTTCCGCAGAGATTTAGGCAACTAAACGTGATTTTTTTTTTTGTTGTTGTTTTATTGATTAACATTAACTTGAAAGGTTTTTCCTGGCTCTGCAATGCAGTGCAGTAACAAAAGGCATTGCAGTTAGCAATTTCAATGAAAGGGTCTCTAGAGAAACGTGAAAGTCTGAACAGCATCTATTAATAATGGCTGGTATTACTGAAAAGCAGCCATGTAGCACATAAGTGTAAGGAAAAGGAGACTGGAGGCTGGTCTCAGAAGGTATTGCTCTCTGCAGACTCTCTTTGCAGTTATTATATGTCTAGGCTAACACTTTGTGATTGCCTACCTCACAGCATCACTACAGTATTGGGAGATTAATCATATGCAAGCCAGGAAATTACTGTCCTTATATATAAGCAAGTAATGTACTGCCCTTGGCAGGGAAAGGTTCTGTCACTTGAAATATGTGGGCTTGATCTGGCCAGTTTTGGGGAGATTCTTCCTGAAATTCAGTGACTATAGCATTAAGCCCTAGTAATGTGCCCTGTATGCAGCAAAAGTAAATAGAAACAGACAGTAACATGCATGCTGGGGAAGCAGTGAAAGCAATTCCCACAAAAGATGTCTCCTGTAGCATAAGAACTGATGCTTTTCTGAGGGCTCCAAGAGAAGGCAGCAATGTAATGATCTTGCCCATTTTGACCACAGCTGCAGCATCCTCACTGCAACAAGGGATACTTAGAGATGACCTCCAGAATGAGCTAAAATCTTTTTGTCCTATTTAATTACTCACTGTCTCTGAAGAAACATAAAAGGAAACAAGAACAGAAATGAGTTATTGACAAAAGCAAACTTTTCTCATTAGTTTTATTAGGCCATTATGTTATATCTCTTTATTACTGACATTTCTATAAACTCTTTTTTAGGTCAAGATGTGTCTTGCTAACCACCTGGTAATGGTGCCACTCTTTCACACACCACATTAATAATAGACTAGGCACAATGATCCTGTTCTTAGTGGGAATGGTTGTAAATATTAGGTCATTGGAAGGTCCCTTCCAACCTAAAACATTCTTAGATTCTACAAATTTCTACAACTGTAAACATGAATTAAGATGGAGAGGAAAAGTACTTCCATACTAATATCTAGCTCTAAAGTGTAGCCTATTCTAATAGAAAGGTTAAATAAAACAGTAAATCCCTTTCAGGACAATTTTCCTCTATATATTTTAAATCATATGTGTTATTCCCCTCAAAGGCCATGACGATTGCAAAAGGGAACACATATCTGTTCCAGCTGATGCATCACACTTATCATCACTAGTGAAATTCATTCTGCACAGCCTTTATTAACAGTGCATGCCTGAGCCTGATGGAAACAAAGCTTAATTTTTATGTTGCTGTAGTAGTAGTCAGAAAGAATTTTACACTTATAAAATGAACAGACAAGGAACTGCAATTTACCATTTTATGTGTCATTTCCCAGAGGTAATATGATCAATAAAATTTCCATGTAATTTTCAATATGATGGATTGATTATTCATAATTTTGAAAGTAATTATATGTGTACTTAGATTTCTGATGTTAATGAAAAGCTCTAATTTCTGATTATCTGCCTCAAATTGATGAACTTACCCTTACCTCCCCAGATAATCTTGCATAATTTTTATCCTTATTTGAAATCTCTATGATTCTTCCTCAAAAAAACACATCATCAGATTCCTACCATAATGTTCAAGAGATGCAGCAGAACCTTCAACAGTTCTTCAGTGTCTGCTGAAATAATATATTTCTATATGAATTAGCATTTCCAATCTCTTGAGGATTAAAAAATAATTTCTTTTTAAACAAATAATTTTTAAACTGAAAAACAGGTATAGGGAAAAAATATTAAAATATTTTGAAAAAATAAACTATGATAGATGACATTTGCCTCAGATGAATGAATTTGATTGCTGGCAGGAAATGGGTTATCCACTTATCTCTTTGAGTGTTTAAAAGTATATAAGACAAGAAACCAGAAGGCTCATAAAAGAAAAGATAGTGATAGTCATCCCATCTTGCTTTTATTCACCTGATATCAGATTGTTCCTGGTAGTGCAAACAGTTTCCTGATTCAAAATAGCTGTAGATAAGATCTGTTAAGGCCAGGTTCTGTCTCCATACAAATCTATAAAATAAAATGAAAGCAAGCGAGTTGGATTAGTTGAATCCTGCTGTAGATTTCAATTGTTTAGATTGGTTTAGACTGGTTTGAATTAGTTGGATTATCTCTTAAAGGCTTTTCTTCTCTACTGCTTTTCTTCTCATAGTACTTTGAGGTCAAATAGTCATAGGAATTAGAAGCAGGGTAAGTTGGTAGGGTGATCTATTTTGTTTTCCCACTCTTGCTTACAAAGCATTTCCAAGATAACTCATGTAAACTAATATCTAAAATTGCCCTCATTTTGGCTCCAATTCTGTTTTTCAAATGGCATTTTGACAAATGTTCTTCATTATATCTTTGCAGATACAGTTTGTGATGGAAAATTTATGTTGACTGATTCCTCTGGGTTTTTTCATTCTATGAATTATCCAAAACCGTATAATGCAAACATCATTTGCCAGTGGATTATACTGTAAGCCATTTTCCAATAATCTTCTCTCTCTTTTTTTTTTATTATTATTATTGTTTCATGCACATCAGTCTTATGACATTTATTTTTGTTCCCAAATACCCTAGCCTGGAAACTATGTAAGAGAATTTTCTCCTTTGTATTTGTATATAACTTTCTTTTTAAACTTGAATGTCTAAAGCTCGTAACTATATCGATAATTTTCCAACATACAAAAATTCTTTGGTATGATTTTGAGGAGTCTTGTTTATTTTATGCAGGCACAAGAACATAGTTACAAACTCAAACCAAATTGCATAAATCAAAATAATTGCAAGATATTTATTTCAAAGTGTTATAGTAAATACTAGTCTTTAGGTAATGGCTTTATTGATATAACTGTTACTAACACTTGCAAGAATTCCTTTGTCATGGGAACACATTTCATCTGGGAGTTAATGGCACCTCTGCTACTAACTCATTTAGGAATATGTTTTAAAAGCACACAAGTATCATTTGACATAATAGCACCAAATGCTTTTTAAGCTCTAGGTACAAGAAGTGGAAGTTATTTAATCAGGGCTGCATACCTACAGGGAGGGCCAGTTATTTAACTTTGACACTCTAAATGCACTTCATAGGCCAGCAAGAGGAAAACAGTCACTTGTGATAAATCTCATTCTAAAATACATATCTGAAATAAATTATATGATTGCAGGTTGGAAGCTCCTGAGAATCTCTATAGTGCCTGCCAATTCAGAAACTACTACTTTGAAAGGCAGTAATTCTTACTATGGCTTTGTAATAAAGGCTGTTCTTTGAGAAGTATTAATTTGGTAGAAGAGCTTCAAAGGAGATTAAGGAAATGCCTTTAAAATTGGATAAGATTTGGACTTCTTATCCCCCAGTCTTCTTTGAAAGTGCTGTCCTTTAAATTTGATCAGGACTTTTGTGTTCACCCTGATACTAAAGAGTCATGATTTTCCTTCTGTCTAGTGCATTTGTTTCTTCTCATCTTCAGCAATATTATTCACCAGTAATTACTGGGTGCACCTGGTTTAAAATATAGGTATGTCATAGAAAAAGACTGTATTCTTCAGAATATTAGCCTGAATAAGAGAATTGTTTCTTTGAGGGAAGTTTTTCAGTTTTCCAGTAACCAATGTAAGACATTTTGCCTTATTATTATTATTATTATTATTATTATTATTATTATTATTATTATTATTATTATTCCTACAAAACTATGTTAAATGCCACCTTATAATACAACCAAGATTTGATTTGTCATCTGCCTTTCTTTGTCTAGAGAGATTTCCCCATTACCTTTAGGAAAAGCTTTTACATTTTCACCCCATTTTACTCCTTCCCAAATGAAGATATAATTTCCTCTCCCTGTGCAAGAGCAAAGAGTATAGTCAATATCTCCCTGAAAGAGGCAAATGCAAATATTCAAACATTTACTTCATGCTTCTCTACTAATTCTCTACTGATAAGCACCAGCAGATTGCTGCTGAAAGGCTTTATTGGGTCTTTATTGGGTCTCTCATTGCCAGAAAGCAACAAATGGTGGCAGAGGAGGCTAAGTTAATTGTGATAGTAGAGTTTTAGAATTTAGACTACCAGATATGTTTAGTAGAAAGGCAGTGGGAGAAGTACCTAAATATAGACTGCTAAAAGAACATAACTGCAGCAAAATACAACACAGCATTTTTCACACTTCAGTTAAAGTGACCTCTGTTGGTAAACTTAATGGATGATAGTTAGGTCTGATAACATGTTCCCAACAACAGTTTTGAGATCCTCAGCTCTTCATGCAAATCCTGTTTTTGTTGTCAGAGAGATTATTTTGGACTTTCAAGAGAAGGTCCAAAATCTTGATATCTTGTTCATATTGATACCATGATACACTTTCTGTAGCTTTAGGAAGTCTGCCTGAGCAGTGAGATGTGATCTATTAGTAACATGTGTTTTAAAATAAATGTAAATGGATAAGATGCAGAGAAAAAAAGAACAAAATAGTCACCACATCCCCTCCACCCACCTAATTAAAAAAAAAAAAAAAAAGTTCAGCTGAATATCACATTGTAGAGTTTAGACAATTTAATTCCTAAAGTATACTTAATTCCAGTGACTAAATGATCACTTATACTGTCACAAAATAGTTTTTCCCTATTCCTTTGCTAGTTTCACAAACTAAAAGTTAACTATATAGGTCATCTTGATCAATAATCGTGATTCATTTTGTGTTTGTGTTGTTTCTGAACTTAACATCATTCAAGCATGCAATGCATTTACTACTAAAAAAAAATAGTAGAATATAACTTTTAGCTGTAAGACTTATTTTTCTCATGTTATCTTAGAGTGCCTCAAGGGTTATCCATTAAACTGAACTTCACTTCTTTTGATACACAACAATATGAGGACAGCTTAAATATTTTTGAAGGTATAGGACAAAACAAGGTTTTAAGAGGTAAGATTATTTTACAGTTAACATTACTTTTCCTTTAATAAAAATTCAGTGCAAACATAAGCATTTTGAGGTGGTTTTTTTTTTTAATTTTATGTGTATGTTTAAGTGGAAGAATGCATGTGTGTACAATTAACCTGATAGACAACTGATCTAAACAGAAACTACTGGACAAAGTGCTATGATACTCTTTGAAATTCATTACAAGCATGGCAATGCTTTCCTCATACCTTGAAGTATTGATGATATCTTATATCTGTCTTTATATGCTATTCTGGAAAAATTGGGAGTCGCAAGACTCAGTTTGTCCAGCTAAAATTCCATCAGAAGTGAAATATCTATACTTGAAGATAAATATATATAGATAAATCAGAAAAATTATCCTTATTTTTGGAAACAAGGAGAGAATAGAAATGAGAAACAGTGAAAGACATAAGATTAAAAAACGGAGAAATTCTTTCCTTTTCAGTACTGTTTTGAATTTGTCCCTTGCTTTGGAATTGCAATTTAGAGGTAAGAGATTGCTTCCATGGCATTCTCTGCAGCAATAATTAACTTGCATGGGTTTAAAGACTGCTCTGGGCATGACCTAGGATGTCACAAAGATGTGAAAACAATGTTGAAGACTGTCCTTCAGTGGACTGCCTAACACTTTGTAGTTTGAGAGGTAGCAAATGTAGAGGAAAGGACTACAAGACATTTCCAAATTAAGACTCTCCACTCTAGCAAGCATGAGAATTTGAGACAGAGGAAGGAAAATAATTAACATATATGTATGATAAAGGGATGCTCCTTTTCTTTCCTTAACACTTTGGCACCTTTTCATATATATATTACAAGTAAATAGCTCCTCCTCAGAAAAAGAAATCTATCTCTGTAAAATTGGGCTAGGACTTCAGAAGATAAAAAGTGAAGGCAAAACCTGCCACAGAACAGTGAGAAATCCAGGATTCTCTTTGTCCTGAATATAGTTGCTAGTTTAACTATTTTTGCCCTGCATTATATCAGCTTTAGATGGAGGAACAACCATCTTTCTGTGTGCTGATTTATATCAATCCTTTCATTTCACATATATGATATTTATATGAGTGAATTTAAATTCATTTAGACTTTGAAGTGAAAATTTAGATACAATGTACCATAGAATCAAGTGCCCAGGTTGGAAGGGCATTTGAAAGATCTTCTGGTCCAACCTTTCATGGAAAAGGGAGCCTAGATGACATTATCTAACAACCTAGATGACATTATCTAACAACCTGCCCAGTCACTTCTTGGACCATTTGGATTTCTCCCATGCTATATGCCTTCATTCATTTATCAGAAAATTAATTTCCCATGTAATTCACATTTTCCTTACTCTTTGAGTGTGTGTAAGTGTATGTTTTAATTGTCGAACTGTGAGAGTAAATATAGCAAAAATATGTAATTAGTAATATGATTCTGAAGTTTCACAGTGCATATCCATTGATTTTGACAACACTTACAGCATAATAGGCATAAAGATTATACTGCTGAGTTTGTCAAAATTTCTCCACTAGCTAGTATCCATATTGATATATATGACAATGGGATGTGCAGAATGGGATATGGCAGCCAGACAGATAAACGCCTTTAGGGTTTTTTAGCTATTGTTTATAGGATCACAGTACAAGAAGGAAAGCACTCCTTTAAGACTCAAAAAGCTGATCCACTCTGTATTGATGACAGCCCTGGGGATTTTAATGCACATGGGGTTGTATTAGCTCTGACTATATTATTCTTTATTTCTTCTCAGCCTCTCTCTCAGGGACTAATTCTCAGACAATCTACATTTTTTCTCATGAGGCTACAGCACAGTTTATATCTGGTTATTCTGACAACTACAATGGCTTTAATGCAACGTACACTGCATTTAATGCAAATGAACTAAACGGTAAGTGTTGGGGTGGTTTTGTGTGTGTTTGGTGGAACTATATTTTCAGTTTGACAAAATGCAGACCAAAAGAGAATCAGGTGTTTTATAACCTTAGTCTACTAACTATATCCATTTGGAGAAATTTCAGACTATTTTAAAGATTTAATCATTGATTTCAGGAAGACTGTCCACAGGTATAAAGATCTGTATTAATCTGTTCACTAATGAACACTGCTGAATCAATGACACCAAGCATTACTCTGTGATCATCTGACAGTACCTGATGCCTAGAGTTTCTGGACATTTCTACAAGTACTAGTCCTAATGGCAAAATGAACATCCAGGAAAATGCTCATTTCAACAAATAGGCATAGGAAAAAGTCCAAATACAGTAAATTAAAAGTGACAAGAAAATGCTGCAATATGATTCATGCATTGGTGTTTTTTAGTAGTCAGACAAAAAGCTTCTTCAGCTGCTTAATTTTGAGCATGATGTTTACTGGGGTTGTGACTGGAAAGGGATATGCTACAGGCAGCACCCAGAGTACTAGAAAACTCTCGTCATGTGGAAGCCTTTGCTAGGGGCTAACCTGCGCTTCAAGGCTCTCTGCAAAGACGCTAAGCAACATTTCATGGGAAGAAAAGTGATGAGGATATTGCAGCAAATAAATGTGAGCAAAGAAGGTGCAACAGAGAAGGTCAAGGAAGGGGCAATCTGCAGTGTGTGGAGCACAGCACTTAACCTTCTGAACATTCAATTCTACTGGTGAGCCCTTTCAGCTGGAGCAAACCAGGCCTTGGCAACAAAAGGAGGACAAGAGAAGGGTTAACCCTTAGAGTTATCTGTGCAAGGTGTCCTCTCTCATTCTGCCACCACATCACTGTTGAAGAACCAAAAAACCAGGTTAATGCATGAGTGCAACAGCATATGGGGCTACCTACAGCAATAGTGTTTTGTTAACAAGTATAAACGACACATTCTTTTCAGTAATTATTTTGTGTTGCATAGAAGAGAGAACTGAGTCAACGTGGGCCCCAGTTCTCAAATATTTATATTGTTTGTCACTCATTCTTATATGTCTGTCATTTTTACTTACTAGAGGCTCTTATTCACAGATTATGAGAAGGTCAATTGCACATTTGAAGATGGCTTTTGTTACTGGATACAAGATTTAGATGATGATTCAGAATGGGAGAGAGTTCAGGGTCCTACCTTTCCCTTTATGAGTGGTCCTGAATTTGATCATACATTTGGTAACATATCAGGTAAGGGCAAACACAAGCTGCTTGCAGATTAAAGGAAAAGGCTGATTTAGCTTGTATTATACCACTGTATGATGGTACAACAGTGGCATCTTTGGGAGGTAATTTTATTCTGTCATAAAAAATGAGTCAGGTCTACTAGACATAATATTTTATGATACTGATTGCCATCCTCTGGAAATACAATAAAACTAAAATAAGAAATAAAGGAATATATGAAGTGATTAAAGTACTGAAAGTGTTCAAAATTTTTAAAGTTTCAATGATATCAATATGCCAAAGTGCTTTCTCTAAGAAAGGAATTTCTATTAGGTCACAGTGTCATAGGTCAAATAATTGCATGTTTACCTTAAGGTAATAAACAAGTGTGGTATAGTTACATTTTAGGAAATCACTTCTATTTCATCCCTATCTGCTGTCAGCATCCTGGTTGCCACAGAATAATTTTGATTTGACCTATGCACCAGGCACACTAGTGTACACAAAGCACACAAACACCCCAGCAACTGCTACACCAGTAAAACAACTTATTTGGAAGAGTAATCATACCAAATCTGTGTTTTAATTGATGAGACAATACCAAAAAAAGTCAGGTTTTGAATGTGTATCTGAATGCTTATCCCAGAATCATACTCCAAAAGTTTTTTTTCTGCTTCTGCAGGAAAGCCAAACAATCTTCTCCTCAGCTGATTTGTCAGTCTAGCAAAAACCAATTAACATAATTTGTATTTTGCAGTGGTTATATGTATTCTGTAAAAGACTTACTGAGGGACAAATAACTGGAAAAACTGCAAATTATTCTGGAAGAAATCACTCCCAGGAAAAGAAAAATATTATTCAGCATATTATTGGATATAAATGATTCATTTCTATCTGAGTAAATGCACATTTTCTAAACAATCTTCAGAAAACTGTTTTATCTTTCCACTTGACTCCTGGAATACAAATCAGGTTAAAGAATGTAAAATATGTTTAACAGAACATTTGAAAATTATTTCTATCTCTCTTGAAAATTCTAATTTATTTTCAGTGCTCTCTGTTTCCTTGTGCTAGATCTAAGCTGACGTGTAATATTGTTATATGTAATGCTGGTATTGAATATTCAAATTTCTACAGCCTGCATTTGAAGTAAAAATGTGAGCTGCATCATTAATATCAAGCTATTGTATACATTTGGTGAGACACACTGTTTTTGTTTTGCTGCTCTTGAAAAGCAAAAGGCTCAATACCTACTCAATAGTCAACTCTGAACACTCAGAGAATTGATGAAACACAGACAGTGAACTGTTACTTTGCCTATATGAAGACCTTTTCTGAAAAAGAATGCTAAGCTCATTTTCTTAAAGCTAGACACCATGTATTTTTAAGGCATGCTTTCTAAGTCAACTCAATAAAAGCCCTGATTGAGATTTCAGGTACATTAACCTCTTGCATGAAAAAGCTAGCTAATCTAGAAGTATAAATAACATTAAAATTGTATCTAATAAAATTATATTTATATCTGCCCAGGTGGCCAAGAGAGCCAATGGCATCCTGGCCTGCATCAGGCATAGTGTGGCCAGCAGGAGCAGGGAGGTCATTGTACCCCTGTACACAGCACTGGTTAGGCCACGCCTTGAGTACTGTGTCCAGTTCTGGGCCCCTCAGTTTAGGAAAGATGTTGAATTGCTGGAGCATGTCCAGAGAAGGGCAACGAGGCTGGGGAGAGGCCTTGAGCACAAGCCCTATGAGGAGAGGCTGAGGGAGCTGGGAATGTTTAGCCTGGAGAAGAGGAGGCTCAGGGGTGACCTCATTGCTGTCTACAACTACCTGAAGGGAGGTTGTAGCCAGGAGGGGGTTGGTCTCTTCTCCCGGGCAACCAGCAGCAGAACAAGAGGACACAGTCTCAAGCTGTGCCAGGGGAGGTTTAGGCTGGAGGTGAGGAGAAAGTTCTTCACAGAGAGAGTGGTTGGCCATTGGAATGGGCTGCCCAGGGAGGTGGTGGAGTCTCCATCCCTGGAGATGTTCAAGAGGGGATTGGACGTGGCACTTGGTGCCATGGTTTAGATAGTCATGAGGTTTAGGGTGACAGGTTGGACTCGATGATCTTTGAGGTCTCTTCCAGCCTTCTTGATTCTATGATTCTATGATTCTATATAAGTATTAGATAGAAAATAAAATCTAGGATTAGAGACATTATTTCAGTAGAGCAAGAGTTTTATTTTAGGACTTTTAACTCTGCTTAATTTTGGATTTTTTGTGATAAATCACAATGTTTCTGTAGCCAGGTCTCATTATTTTCCTGCATGGCAGAGAGAAGTACAAATTCTCAGCAGCAAGGAAGTAACTCAGAAAAAGCGAAGAACCCAATTTCCCCAAACAACGTAATTTTTTTTGTTCATAATACTTCCTCCTTCCTATAAAATATTTATGTAGTCATCCTCTCAACTTTCTTAACACAAAACCCATATTTCCCATTATTATGTGGACAAAATTTATAAAAATATCAGGAAATTCTTCTGCAAAATCACAAACAGTGTGAAATAGGAAGACTTTTTTATAAATCAAGTAGAAATCACTGCCTTCACTAAATAAAAAGCAGATCTCCCACTGGCTTTAAAAGAACTACTTTCATTTCATGTCTAGTTCTGAAGAGTGTCCAACAAGCTTAAAAGCTCACTTTAATATGTCATGCATTGATGGATATTACTTGGGATAATCATTCACATTTATTGTGTCAGGAATCTTCCAAGTCATGTAACACTATCTGCATTTGATATTATTGATACTATTTTTAACAACAACAAAAAAAAATTAAAAAATTAAAAACTGATTCTATACCAACTGAAATGTGCTCATGATCTTGCAGGATTTTATATTTCAACACCTATAGGACTTGGATTCAGAGAAGAGAGAGTCCGAATTCTGAGTTTGCCTTTGGTCTCTTCAGATTCGTCTTGTCTAAGCTTTTGGTACTCTTACATGATTCCTATTTGTCCTATTCCTTTGTTTAAGAATAAAATCAAATAGCTTTCTTTCATATATAATATTAATCTAAGTAAATATTTCAGCAATACAAGCCTGCTTCTGTTTGAATTTTCACAATGAGTTTCAACTACAGGCCTGAAACTCTGACTCCTCTAAAGATTTGGTTCTTGCAGTTACTTTTAATGCATTTTCTTTTTCACCCTGCATCCAATATTCATTTCCATACAGAAATCATGATAAGAATCCCTGAAATGTTGTTTTAGTTTTTTTCATGAAGCGTAGCCAGGCTTCTGCAGAAAACATAGCAAAACACCAAATGAAACTTTGAGGTGCAGTCAAGGCATACGATATATTTTATGATCATGTTCCCTGAAAATTAGTCCTAATTCCATAAAAATATTTCATAAATAAAAAGCTTTTTATTTTCATGATATTTTACTTCGTTATACTAATGAAAAAAAATTGTTCTTCCCCATCTAGGTATTTCATGTACAGTACCAATGTTTACCGTTTAAGAGTTAGCATAAGTAATGAACACGGTTTGGAAAAGATCATTTTCCAGAAAGAAGGAAACTATGGAAACTATTGGAATTATGGACAAGTAACATTAAATGAAACATCTGATTTTAAGGTTTGTTAAATTGCTAATTTTTTTTTTTTTAATTCACTTTAGCCAAACTCATATCAGAGGTTTCTGCCAAAAGCACTCAATGATCCACAGCTCCAAAGACAGTACCTAGGACTGTTTACTAATGTATTTTGTCAAACAGAAGTTAGCATGCAGGAGGCTGGAGTTCCCACTTGAATTGTCATCCTTTTCTCTTCCCTACTCTGGAATTTAAAGTATTATTATTGTAGAAAAGAGGAAACCTTTACACTGTCATTTGACAAAGTTATCTTAGAATCATAGAATTGTCAGGGTGGGAAGGGACCTCAAGGATCATCTAGTTGCAACCCCCCTGCCATGGGCAGGGACACCTCACACTAGATCAGGTTTTTCAGAGCCACATCCAGCCTGGCCTTAAAAACCTCCAGCGCTGAGGCTTCTACCACCTCCCTGGGCAACCTGTTCCAGTGTCTCACCACCCTCATGGTGAAGAATTTCTTCCTAACATCCAATCTGAATATACCCATTTCTGTATTTGTTCCATTTGCCCTAGTCCTATCATTACCTGACACCCTAAAAAGTCCCTCCCCAGCTTTCTTGTAGGTCGCCTTAAGACACTGGAAGGCCACAATAAGATTTTCTTGGAGCCGTCTCCTCTCCAGACTGAATAGCCCCAATTCTCTCAGAGAGCTTTCCACAAAATGAGAGTGTTAAAAGCCTATCAAAATCTGATGTGGAGTTTAAAAATCTTGCAAGTGAGTGTGACACGAAGCTCTTAGCCATGGGAAGAATTCAATTAAATAACTTCAGATTCTGAAGTAGTGTTTTCATTTATTAATTACAGAATAATTCACTGAAAGTATTTTCCAGGCAGAAATGTATTTGGTGCCACAGGGTTAACAACCAACCTGACTTATCTGTAAACAAAAAGAGGAGACTTATGCTAGGCAATTTCATCAGCAACTCTCTACTGAAAACAATATACTTTTATAGTTATTTGAGATGACTTGTTCTGCTATAGTAGTTTTGATTGATGCAAAAGCACTGCCAGAAAGATGCATTTAACATCTGAGCAAGTAAATGCATCTGTGACCTAGCTGCATCATATTCCCAGCAAATGTGTGTTTTATAATCTCAGGAAGAGTGCTATAATTAGCTGTATTTCCCCATCACAAAGTTCTTAGTAGCAGTACTACTTAAAATATGTGGATAGTAAAACACAGTAACAACAAGTAAGATTAATTCCATTTTTTCGTGGAGATATGCCATTAGATCAGCAGAGGTTTGAATTGATGTGTGATACAGAATTTGTGTTTCAAAAATTACATTAATTTGTATATAAAAAGTAAAGTTATTGAATAGTTTTAAATCATGTTCATCATGAAATTCCGGCATTCCTTAGGATGTTTTACATGGTGCTGGTTTGTTTTACCAGGAATCCTCTCTCATCCCATGTAGACTACAGTGAAAATAAGAGCATTCAAGAAAAAAGACAGAGTGGTTTGGTAGAGGAAACTGAAAAATTTTTTCTTAAATTATATTTTTTTTTCTTTCATGACCTTCAGGTTATTTTTGATGCATTCAAAAGGCCTGGTCCCAGCGATATTGCCTTGGATGACATTAGCCTGACAAAGGGAAAATGTGATGAAAGTGTTTATGTAGAACCAACTCCAGTTCCAACTGTCACTACTGCACCTTCAGTTCCTAGTAAGTAAACACTAAAATACATTGATTTCCATTTCCTGGTACTGTATTTGTGTAAAATTGATTAAGAATTTTCATCTTCCAATATTACAAAAATCTCTCTTCATCACTGCAAAATTATCCTCAGGATAACTTACGAGGGATCAGGTTCCCTGCCTGTGAAACCATCAATAGCAAAAGAACTGTTAGGTTGACAGGTTAAACGATCAGTATAGTATCTTCCAAAAGTTGAAGAATGGAGGATAATTAAAGAACTCAGACTTTAACAGGTTTCATTAGTAAAGCTTCCAAGGAGCCACTGAAAGGGAAAGAAGAAAAAAGAGAATCATAGAATCATAGAATTGTTAAGGTTGGAAGGGACCTCAAGGATCATCTAGTTCCAACCCCCTACCATGGGCAGGGACACCTCACACTAGATCAGGTTTTTCAGAGCCATATCCAGCCTGGACTTAAAAACCTCCAGGGCTGGGGCTTCTACCATCTCCCTGGGCAACTTGTTCCAGTCTCACCACCCTCATGATGAAGAACTTCTTCCAAACATTCAAGCTTAATCTACCCATTTCTATTTTGTTCCATTTGCTCTAGTTCTATCATTACCTGACACCCTAAAAAGTCCCTCCCCAGCTTTCCAATAGGCCCCCTTCAGATATTGGAAGGCCACAATAAGATCTCCTTGTAGCCTTCTCTTCTCCAGACTGAACAGTCCCAACTCTCTCAGTCTGTCCTCATAGGAGAGGTGCTCCAGCCCTCTGATCATCCTCATGGCCCACCTCCAGGCACATTCCAGCACATCCAGATCCTTCCTGTAATAGGGGCTCCAGAACTGGATGCAGTACTCCAGGTGGGGTCTCACCAGAACGGGGTAGAGGGAGAGAATCACCTCCCTTGACCTACTGGCTGTGCTTCTGTTGATGCAGCCCAGGACCTGGTTGGCTTTCTGGGCTGCAAGTGCACACTGGTGGCTCATGTTGAGCTTCTCATCCACCAGCACCCCCAAATGCCTCTCTTCAGGGCTGCCCTCAAGCCAGTCACTGCCCAGCCTATATCTGTGCTTGGGATTGCCCTGACCCAGATGCAGGACCTTGCATTTGGTCTTGTTGAACCACTGAATGGTCCATCCATCAAACCCAGACTTTACCATCTTGGAGACCAGGATGTGGTGCGGGACATTGTCAAAGGCTTTGCTCAGGTCCAGGTAAATGACATCAGTTGCCCAGCCTTCATCTATTGATGTCATGGTCTTGTCATAGAAGGGCACCAGCTTTGTCAGGCAGGGTTTGCCCTTGGTGAAGCCATGCTGACTGTACCAAATCACCTCTTCACTGTTCTTCTGCCTCAGCAGTGCCTCCAGGAGGATCTGCTCCATGATCTTATCAGGCACAGAGGTGACTGACTGGCCTATAGTTCCCTGGGTCATCCCTCTTTCCCTTTTTGAAAATGGGAGTTATGTTTCTCCTTTTCCAGTCTGTGGGGACTTCCCCAGACTGCCATGACTTTTGGAATATAATAGAGAGCGGTTTAGCAATCTCATCTGCCAGTTCCCTCAGCACCCGTGGGTGCATCTCATCGGGTTCCATGGACTTGAACACTTTCATGTTCTTCAGATGGTCACAAACCTGATCTTCACTTATGATGGGCAGTTCCTTCTTCCAGTCCCTGCCATTATCTTCTGTTATTCTGTGAGTGTGGCTGGAGCCCTTGCCAGTGAAGATTGAGGTAAAGAAGTCGTTGAGAACCTCAGCCTTCTCCATGTCACTTGTCACCAGATCACCTGTTTCCTTTCTGAGGGGACCCACACCTTCCCTAGTCTTCTTTTTACCATTAATATAGCTATACACATTTTTACTGTTTCCCTTGCTCTCCCTGGCTAGATTTAATTCTAACTGAGCTTTAGCTTTTCTAACCAGGTGTCTTCCTGCTTGGGCAGCTTCCTTATATGCCCCCCCCATTCGAGCTGTCCTTTCTTCCACTCCTTGTAGAGTTTCATTTTAAGTGATAGTGTGTCCAGGAGCTCCTTGCTCATCCAGGCAGGTCTCCTAGCATTCTTCCCTGCTTTCTTCTTTGTGGGTATACATTGCTCCTGGGCACAGAGAAGCTGATCCTTGAACACAGACCAGCTGTCCTGGGCCCCTATTTCCTCCAGGGCTTTTTCCCATGATACTTTGGCCAACCGATCCCTGAAGAGATCAAAGTCTGCAAGCCTAAAGTCCAGGGTTGTAAGCTTGGGATACATCCTCTTAGTTGCCCTGAGGATCTTAAATTCTATTGCTTCATGGTCATTGCAGCCAAGGTTATCGCTGAGCCTCACATTGGTCAACAGCCCTTTTCTGTTGGTGATAACAAGGTCCAGCATAGCACCTTTTCTCATTGGTTCCTCTACCATTTGGAGGAGGAAGTTTTCATGTATACATTCCAGGAACATCCTGGAATGCTGGTACCTAGCTGTGTTGTCCCTCCAGCAGATGTCAGGGTGATTGAAATCCCTCATGAGGACCAGGGCTTGTGAACATGAAGCCACTTCTATTTGCCTGTGGAGGGCCTCATCTGCTTGGTTCTCTTGGTACAGGAAGGAAGATTATAGCCTCTAGATTTGGAATTATAAACAATGTAGCAATGGAAATATAACAGTGAACAAAGTCACATAATAGTATCAGTAGAGGTCTCGATAGTAAAGATTTACCAAGCTCTGAGAACACATGAATTTTGAAAACTCCTGTATTTAGGTGAATTAATGCCAGAATGGTTTAAAAATGGAGCATGTTCTATGTTAGTATCTAATACCCAAACCAGAAGTATTCTCTGGGACAAAATACACGATGAATGAGTTCTTCCCAATATGAGTTTTGACATAATGTTTTTCCTATTCTATCTAATGGCATTAAACCAACAAACAAACAAAGAAAACAATCAAACAAAAAACCCACAAAGAAACCAGTATTTGCTTAGGAAAAAAATTCAATGGAGAAACAAAAGAGAGAGAAGGAAAGCTAGCAGTTCTCATGTTGCAGGAGATGAGTAGACACAAAAAAAACCAACAACCAACCAACCAAAAATACCTCAACAACCAAAGGATTCCACTCCCTGATCTAATGGCAGGTTTCCTTATTTGCATAAATCATGGGCACATGTCAAAATGTAAACCTGATTTCTTTGATTTTGCCCTTTTAAACTCTACTCTTTGTAGAAAGGCAGGATTGATAAGTTCTCTCTCCAGTATTAATGGATGGGGCAATCTCATTTCACCTTCCTATTTTCTTGTCACCTCTTCTGAAATCCAGATTCAGTGAGAAACTGGAAGAGAGTTGGTTTTGCTTGCATATTTTTGCCATCTTCTCCAAGTCAAGTAGAAGTTAATAAAACATGAAACACTGCTATCTATAGCATATCTATAGCTCCCTATACCTAAAGCCTGATCCAGACCGTCATATTCAATCTTTTAGAGGAAAGCAGAAAGGTTTAAGCTTCCTCAAATATTCCAGTTTCACAGAGCTAGTTAGAAGAATCTCAGTGAGAAAAATACAGGAAAAAATCTATAGCCATCATTATAAATCTGAAAAATGTATATCAAAGAACAAAGAAAGATTGTAAATAACCAGTTCCACAGATATTCAAAGAAAAAAAAGAGTGGTACAAACATGAACAGAGCTTTTGGAAAAAAAACATTAAGGTATTTGAAGGGCATTGCTGTGGCTAAATAGACACTTCGTTAGTGCTAGTTTATTGTGAAAGAGGGATGAACTTTTTTTGAAGAAAAGATTTCTGCAGAAGACCTATTAAAACTGGCTTGAAATCTTTAAAATGAACAGTGAATATGTTCCAGGACTGCCTCCTATTAGATTTATTGTCACTCACATAGCACAGCCTGTTGCTTTCATGACAGCATATAGTAAATAAAAGTGGTCTAAAATTAAAATAACAGGAAAAAAAACTCATTGCATTGTATTCATGTTGAAGCTCTATGTGCTAATATTGTCATTCTATCAAATCTGTGACCTTTAAATCTATTGCATCAGGACAGGTAAGAAAACAAAACCTTCTAAATACAAGAGCAAAATTCGGTTTTAGAACTCCATCCTGAGAAACAAAAAGGTAAAGTTCAACAGCCTGTCAGCAAAATTAAATTTTAACAACACGAGTAAGTTCAGTCATACCAAAATGCATTTTGTCATTTGATCGCAGTATTCATTAAAGTAATACCGTGGAGGGGTGCTGATATCTTCCACCTCAACCCACCTTTCAGGTGCTGTGGGTAAACACACCTCACATGGTAATATCAGTCTAAAGGTTAGTATTAGAATGACCCTGTGGTAAAAATGAGCTGAGTGCTGCTGTCAAAACACCAAAGAAATGTCATTCAAACCAGCAATCTCTACCCAAAATACAATAAAGTTTTAATATGCAAAAAATGAAAGTGGGCATGTGGCTTATAACTCCTTATTAGACACATTAGAGAGGACCCATACTGTCCTTGGAAATTATACAAAAGCATAATCCAAGGTATTGCTTGGGCAAAGCTAATTTGTTTGTATAACTTTGTTGAGGCATGAGACATAGACACTATCTATAACCTGACAACAAATAGTGAATGTTGTCAGTCATCTTCAAAGAAGTATGAAATTACTTTGATGGATGTGGTGCAAGCTTACTACCATTAATGGTTTCTCTACAAAATGTCATATCCACAAATAGGAGATGAAAGAATTTGAGCTGAGCCAATTTCTTTCGTTAGACTTAGAGCTTCAGTAACAGGCACTGACATTATTCACAGCGCCACAAAAGCTCACTGAAAAGTCAAAGAAAAAAAATTTATAGTGGGATAGTGAAGCCAAATTTACTTTTGTCTTTTACACAAGACTGTCAGCTTACTCTTTCATCTAAAACAAAGACTGCTTTCATCTTCATATTCATTTATAACCTGTCTTTTAAGACAACAGTGTGGAAATTGCAGTGTAAATTCCATACTTAGGGTGTATATGCCAATATAAATTAAAGTTCTGGCCAAATCACAGAGCAATTTTTTTATGAATAGATCATACATAATTTTCTGCAGTGTTGAGAAAATAGTCTATTATGCTCAACGAAAGGACCAAGATTATTGGTGCTGATTGCTGTTTGGTTCTCCAAAAAGTGACAGCTGTGTGAATATCTACAATTGGAAATTTTTAAACCTCTTTTTTCAACACATAAGTAAAATCGATTCCTTCTATCATTTTTCCATGCAAGATAACGAAGATCACTACCAATATGTCTTCCATGTAGTCAACACCAGATCAGATTCTGTTCTAAGCTGCCCCTGCTCTGCTACTAAGAAAGTTGGGTTTGCTCTGCTCATATCACCAGATGATACTAGTAAAGAGCTATACATGCAAATTAACAGTAGTTGCATGTCTCTTTGTATGTGCAGTAATGTTCCATTAAAAACAAAAAACCAAAACAAAACAAAAAAACAAAAATGAACAAAAAAAACAACAGTGTAATCTCATTTTGTTTTTAATGGTATTTACAGAAAACAGTCCCACATGAATGAAACTTTATACATTTGTTAGGCAGTGTGTGATTGTTGACAGGTCCTTCTCCTTTTAGAAAGTTAAACTTCTAGTGACAGGAGTGATTTGGAGAAATATAAAGTTCTATAAAATGAATGCTGCCAGAAAGTTCAAAGCTTCCTTGTGTTCAGTAGAGCTTTGTCTCAGTGGGATTCAAACTGCAAACTCAATAGGACTTGTAGACTATGAAGTCCTCAACCTAGTGGCTCACAGTACTGAAACACAGTGAACATACTGAAACAGTACTGAAACAACACGGAGTTAGGAAGAGTATTAAAGTTTAGCTGCAGTCTGAAAGTTAAAAAACAAAAAAATCAATTAAGAAAATAAAACAAAAATGCAAAAAAAAAGTCTTAACTTCATTTCCTGAAGCAGGCAGAGGAAAACTGTTTATTTGTGAACAAAGTTTTTGTGAACAACAGAAGTGGAAAACCAACTGGGTTCATTCTGATGGTACAGCTGAAATTAAAATAAATTATATTTCTCAATATGAAGTCTTGGAAAATAAAGTTGTTATATTTCAGATGTAAATTGTCATATAAACCATATATTGAAAGAGAATGTTGAATATATGAAGTACAATTGGTTATGTATATATGTGTGTATATACACACTTCCAATACTTGATTTTAAATATATTTTAATCAATTTTATGTATAAGTGCATTACACATGTTCATGATAAAGACTTTTCTTATCGGAGCAGTTGTTTCAAGCAAAAAGCAAATGGCTACTTTTACTGTTTACAAAGTTTAATTGCGAAAGTTTCCAGGGTCCTGATGAAATCAAAATAACAGTATAAGACGAGGGGGTTGCTATGAATTTTATTTGCTAGATAACAGAATGGGCTTTATACTTGAGTTTCTCTGCTAATGCTGCAAGAAGATCAATCAGATAATGAGCAAGGCAAGCTAAGTGCATAAGTAAGTTACATTTGAGATAGAGGGGTTTTCCTCTCTTTGGCATTTTCTAGCTTTAATTTAATATACTAATAAATTATACAGTTTCTGTATCACATTCTTTTCTTCATATTTTCTGTCATATGCATGGCTTGCAGACCAGTAATTACCAAAAGAAGGACAGAATTCTCATAACTGCAGGGAGATTCTCATAACTACAGGGAGAAGTCATCTCATAGCACTATCACATAGTTGTGCACTCGGGCACTAGCACTTCATGAACTATATATATGAACTATGTATATCAAATATACATGAACTATAGTTGCAGTTAGCAGTATGACACTGATTGTGTGCGTCTGATTTAGACACTGTAACTAACAGGGACAGTGAATTTCTTACATTCCTTGTTTCCTCAAAGATCTCTGTCCTTACTCACAACTCATTGTTCAATCTCCATGCTAATAGCACTATAACTGAACCCTTAGAGTGATGAAGTTATCTTGAATATCCTCTTCCTAAAATTAGTTTTTCTATGTTACAACAGATTGCAAAAGTCAAACAATAGATTAACTATGTTTTTTTTTTTTTTTAGCTGACTGTGGAGGTCCAGTTGAACTCTGGGAGACAAACAGTACATTCAGCTCTGAAAACTTTCCAAGTAACTACCCTAATCAAGCTTTTTGTAAGTCATTCTTCTTCAAGTCTTCAGGAAAAGTTTAGCTGTATAAAAGCTGAGATATTAAATCTGCTTTCCCAAGTCAGATGCTGGCTATCAAAAAATATCTAAGTGGGATCTTTTAACTGAAGTCTATATGGAAGACAAGCATAATCCCTTTGAGTGTGTTCAGAGGCAAATTTCATAATGCCTATTACGTCAAATATTTGTATGTCAATGCAACAGACAAGGTGCTGAAAATTCCCATTTTACCATTACACCTCAATGTATTTGCCAGGATTGTTTTTTCTGTTAAAGAATTAACCTAGAGGCAAAGAATATGTGTATTCATTGTGCAATGGATATTCATTTCATGTTTCTTAACATCCTAGTGAAAAAACATAATTATTTTGCTGATGTTACTTGATTTAGGTTAAGCTACAGATGGCAGAAGCGAAACTGTTACAATATGGTTCATGTGTGCTGTTGATGGATGAAGCAAGGAAGAGAATTTTGTCATTGTTTCTTAATTCAATTTTCATTCTTTATGACTTCACCTTTAAATGGAGAGCTGTGTTGGGATGATAATCACAAGAGTTGTGATTTTTTGTGCGTGTGTTTCTGTCCCACTTGAGATATGGTTCTCATTTACAGGTATTAATTTCTCAGGTTCCCAGATGAGATTTCTGTTAGTGAGAAAATACTTTTCATTCTGTGAACAGATTTCTTTAACTTCTTTTTTTTATCAGATTTACATAGTGTCCACACTTACACAGAGTAAATATGGTAAAACATAAGCTAAACAGAAGCAAATACTTCTTCTCTAAAAGACATCTAACTTGAAAGACAAGCTCCTGTTACTAATTTTAGAAATTTTCTTACTATCGAATAAGTGACAAGGCTGTTTGTCACATTTTCACCATTTAAAAAGAATTAGCTTTGCTGCTTTAGGGAAACTCACAGTTATCACTAATGGTAAAAACTGCCTCTGTGTGTCTGTGTGTCTTCAGAGCCTCTCTTCAGTTTTCAAACTTGTTTTAAAGAATGGCATTCAGTTGAACTTTGGACCTTGACAGCATTAGTTGCTTTTAAAGATAAGATTTAGACTTCTAAGTCTCTTGGGTTTGACATTTATTTATTTATTTATTTTCCCAAACCCTTTCAACATGAAAATAACATAGCAAATGTAACGACTGAAATTTTTTTTTTCGTGTGTTACTTTTTAGGTGTGTGGTACTTACATGCTGAAAAGGGAAAAAATATTCAGCTTCATTTTCAGATTTTTGATTTGGAAAATATTAATGATGTGGTTGAAGTCAGAGATGGCAGAGGACCAAATTCCTTACTTTTGGGCAAGTAACAGAATTGGGTACTAAAATGTATGTGATCAGACAACTGGAGTAGACAGACATAATGTAAAGCAAATCCATTCTGATTTCATTCTACAATTCTTCACATTTTAGAGTCTCAGCAATCTGGGGGGGAATCTTGAGAAAGCATCCTGTATGTGACATCAAATTTCACAAATATTTGCACACACTCAACT